>NC_069377.1:9393939-9696969 GCF_021730395.1 Mercenaria mercenaria | reverse complement strand
TTCTGATGTAATCTTTAAAAAAATATAGAGATATGCAATTTAGATTTGATTCTCACATATTTTATGATATATATATATCACATATTTTATAATACATGTATATCAAATGATAATACATGTATATCGAATGTGAAACATTTGAACATCCAAATGTATCATAAAGATTGAAGACCATTCTTACGTACTCGCACTTTTATCTGTACACGGATGACTGATAATAATTCGTAGAAAATTGACATTAAATCTACTGCTAAATGGTATTTAAAATATTGACTTTATTGCCTAATTTATCATTCTTCTCTAACTACATTTCCGTTCGACGCTGATCAATCCAAATGTCTATCCCTTCCCTTGAATTCTTAAATACTATTTTTGCTGGTATCGGCAGACAGCGAGAGAAGCTTTTTGCGACATTCCATGATAAAAAAGCAAATTGTTTAGAACATTTTGATTGACTGTTTGACTTTTTCGGTTAACCAAAAGTTATAGCCGTGCTTATTGATTATTATAGATCAACTTTATGCATCGAGGCGTGTCTGCACTTTTAGCTCAGAATAATACTGCGGTTAACGCCGAGGATAGCGGAAAAGTCACGTCTCACTAATTGACGTTGAATTATATTAACTTTACAAAAGTCGTAACATTATAAATAGCATGATGACTGTTTCGTCAATTTTATCTTTTACAAAACTTTTGTTCTGAATGCCTGAATTGATAGCTGCCATTAACATGTTACAACATTTAAAAGAACCCAATGACTTAGCCTAAAGGACGTCTTTGGCCAAAGCTATCGTAATCAAGGCATTAAGACACGTATGTAGTTGATATTCAAAGTAAATCACTACATACAAAATTGAGTTAAATCAATTATAAAGCTGTCAATTTGTAACTATAAACAGTATTTTGACTCAATTGAACTCTTATAACTTTAAACAGTAGTATTTCTCACTTGTTTGCTACTTAACTTAAAAAAATATCCTCAGTTGTACTCTAATGTCTTCCAATATTCTAACTATAGAAGGAAGCCCCGTTTAAAACAACATCAAAACCCAAGTAATCCAAGTATTAATTTGGATTTTACAGCAATATAATGATATAATGTAAGAGTTATGATTTGGAAAGATCAAATCGACCACCATTTACGCTATCTTCATTTCTTTGTTCTGTAAAGTCTTGCATGTTTTATGGAAGCAATAACAAATTTTGTTTCTTCTCACGGACGTTCAATAAATTTACAGTAAAAATCGTGTTTTGCCTTCATCTTAACAGTCTATCAAAGCGATGATGGTATAATTAAGTGTCTAAAGCGTTGCAAAATAAAGTAATGTTAATTGAAAATATCTTTCAATCGCGAAGACGCTGATTGATTTAATTACTTTTGATATAGCTATATCGCTCGTTAGAATAGTAATGCATAAAATGTTTTACAGGCCAATGGCCTTTAATCATTGACAAGATCACTTAGACACTAAATCTAAGCTTTTTTGCAATGTTATACTCATCTTGGTAAATATTCTACAGTCACACTTCAGTTCTTCGCTTTTCCGTTGAGACCACACAAGTTATGTAAGAAAAATGACATTAAGAGGCCCATAAAGGAGTACACAAAATTTGTCTTTTGGTATAGCGGGCAAAGATGAAATCGACATCTGATATTTTTGTAGGAAAATCGAAAACATAAAAATGTATTACTGGTAATATTTACTCATAAGGTTCATGAGGTTAGCTATTGAAATTGTTAGTTAGCTGTATTATATTTGAAAACAAAAACATCATATGTATAACTTAAAACAGTCTGCGCTTGTTTTTCACCACTCTATGTCGGATGACTGCTTGCCGAGTTGGAATTGCATTTATTTAGGATATCTTCACGAGACAGCTGTTTGCACATGCAACCTTGAAGTGAAATCACTTGTTAATTTGACATTGAATTTTTCAATGAATAAGCCACACATAAATAGTATTCCCTATATATTCTTTATAAAACTGACAAATTTAGGAAGAGTTGCCAATTATAGCTAGACCAATTTCAACCTCATTTTGAAGAATTATGATAAAAAAGGATAACTAGCCAACAGGTAAAGCCACGATCCATATATGCAACCTCCCCAATCATTTATACAGCACGCAGATGCGGACACGACCAACACACACTCACACTGAAATACTCCTGTATATGTATATGAAAAGCAATAAAATCTGTAAAAAGATCATTTGGAAGCAAAGAATGCAACCAAGACGAATAATAGCAGACTCGGTTTGATTGAGTCTGTTAATGAGAGGTAATGAAATGTGCAACACCTTTCACGCCCCCTAGCACCGGCTTAAGCGAACTCTGTGTTCCTTTATTTGTTTGTTTTGTCCTTTTGTGTTTGCTTTGTGTGCGTGCGTTGATCGTGTGCGCATTTGAGGATGCTGCATTTTTAGAACGTGGTTTTCCCTGTTGGATATTCTCCACTGCTTTTCTTCTATTACACATTATGTTGAATGGACTCAATCATCCCAAAGGACCAAAAATATAACAACACTGAATCCAATCCTTATGTCCGCATGTACTCAATACCTTTGCAAGAAGACAGGGCTACAAGGGAAACACCCTTAATAAAAATTAAACAAATAACATCTTTAATTTAGACCTTTGTGGCTGTGCTAATTAAAAAAAAACTAGTGTTTCAAAAATCAGTCCTCCATTACGTGACCAGATAGCTCGTTCCTTTAGGCTTGTCAGGCCATAAAAGAAAAAAATATCCTAGTCATTATAAATATATTTTGTACTTATCGACTTTGAGAAAACTATCAGCAGTCTCGCATACCAGAGGTCTACCTTTTTTCCCCGGTTGAACGTCTCGGGATTTTGACGAACCAGTAGGAATCGCCAAGTTCGGCATGAACACAGCCGTCTAATAAAACGCCACAGCAGCGTATTTATATATTTGTAAACGATAGACATAGACACATCAAAACATAGACACAATAAAACAAATAAAACAGCAATGACTGAACACATTGAAGCACCCGGTGGGGCACCGCCTTGAAACGGTCTGTGGCAAAAACGCCACCGGGAACCTAAGACCTGTTAATCACGCGCAGACTAACATTCTTCATCCTCTATATTTGTAAGCACTTATTTTACCCCTATAGTTAAACTAAAAAATGAAATATGTAGAAAATAAAATCTAGCAGCTGTGATGAAAAGTTAAGAAGTTAAGTAAATCAAAATAAATGCTTACAGTAAGCAGAGCTATTTATTTCGTAAGAAATACCGGTGGATTGTCTCCATTAATTCATATTTCGTAACTTAAAACTTGATATTCATGAAATTCATGATTTCAGACTTCACATCTTTACGATTTTTTTTTGAAAAAAAATCATTCATCTAATTTCAAAGTTCACGAAAATTTCTAGAATTCCCACATTATGTGAAATCGCACAGTTTGAAGTCAAAGCATTAAAATTTCAAACTTCAAAATTTCCTGTTTGGGAAGTGTAACAAATTGTTTACGATTTCATGTTACCGGTATTACAGAGGTTGGTTATACCAACAAAATTCTTGGCAGAATGTCAAAAGAAATATTCCGAAAGTAGCTTTTGGCAGAATTTTTCAGTTTTGATAATTTGAAAAAATGACTGCATCATTTGTTAAATGTGTGTCTGATAGATTAAACACTTTACTTCAAGCTAATCACGCATACTAATGTATGTATTGATGGCCACACAAGATAACACAAGTCATAGACATAAACGTTCATAGGCGAAATAAAAACATAAAGATCGACCGTGTTATATATATTATGCCTGACCTTGAAAAAAGACAAAAATAGATAACTGTCGTATTTTTACGACTAATATCACTCCATGTGTGAAATATATTAAATTCTAACACGACCAGCTAATAACCTACATCCTTGCAGAGCAAAATCTATCTCGGGTTATTCTGCAATAAACCGACATTGAACTATTCTGCGCGCGCATCGTGTTTTGGCTAATGCTGAGTTGTAATTTACGTTTGATGAAAATACTCCTCTGATTCTCGTCTAATATTATTTAAAGTAAGTCGTGTTAGAATGGAAATAATAAGTATCTAAATAAGGTTTATCGTAGAATAACCATCGTTTGTCGTTCTTATGCGTAGAAATATATCACTCAAGCCATCGGCCTTCAGGGTGTATTCATACGCATCGGGTTATTCTACGATAAACCTAATTTTGATACTTATTATTTCCCAATTCATTGCAGAAAATGTCTGCAATATACCTAGGGAAATGGCTTTAAATGTACAGTAAGTATTCTTATCAAATTTGTTTTAGATCGACAAAATTTAACAAAAAGACACATCCCTTCATATCCCTTCTAATTACTGCCTTTGTTAGAAAACAAAGAAAAAGTGAATCATTTTTGAAATAAAATTATTTATTTAAAAGTAAAAGAATGAGAACGTTTAGCTGATTTTTTTTTTCCAGTTTTAATTATGTTTGCATATTTCATTCTGTCTTGTTACATGTATCATTATTTATTGTGTAAAATGTTATATTTCAAATACTTTTTGAGATATTTATCCAAATCCAAACAGGTTAACGCGTATCTCGCAAAAATCTGCGGGCCAGCTATGAATAAATCTAGGTAATCTACTACAGCAGAAATAAATGTGGATTCTGTCTGTTTTCCTAACCTGCAAAATTGGTTTAATTTTGGCGAGAGCAGGTTAATATTTATTTCCAGAAATGTTTACTTATAATTGATAAGCTGTGGCACTGTCATATTCAGGATTTTGTATATTAACTGAATATCTGCGTACAAATTATATAATATTATATTATCGTTTCAAGAACATCTACATGTTATTTAATTTAAGATATTGTTTAAAAATATATTTATATTTGTTTGTTTGTTTGTTTGTATTGGGTTTAACGCCATTTTTCAACAGTATTTCAGTCATGTAACGGCGGGCAGTTAACCTAACCAGTGTTCCTGGATTCTGTACCAGTACAAACCTATTCTCCGCAAGTAACTGCCAACTTCCCCACATGAATGATCAGAGGTGGAGGACTAATGATTTCAGACACAATGTCGTTTATCAAATAGCCACGGAGAACATCAGCCCTGCCCGAGGATCGAACTCGCGACCCCGCGATCCGTAGGCCAACGCTCTTACCTACTGAGCTAAGCGGGCGGGCATATTTATATTAAAAATAGTGAAAGCAAAAAATATATTAACGTATGTTCTGCAGGTAAACATGCAATGCATTTTCTAAGTATTATCTTTATAGAAGAATCTAAGTACAGGAAAATGTTATGATTTAAAGCAAATATAATTGTAGTAGATTCCGGTTATACCAAACTCCTCGGGACCAGCAGAATGTGCTCGTTATATCCAGATTTTGTTGCTAAATTCCAATATTTGAATAGTAACGAGATGATTAAACGTACACTAAATTCAAATTTCTTTTTTCAAGTGTTATAGTAAAACTAAATTACGACATTAACATGTGTCACTGAACTGTCAAATCTTACACCGTATTTGCTAACAGATGTTTAAAAGGCAAATTTTAGATACCAAAAATTTAAAAAAAACAACATGTCTTACACTTCATGCCTATAAGCTTTTAAATGGATAATTAACAAGTAGTTTGGGTAGTTTGTCTCGCATTTTTATTTTAATTTTAAGTTTGACTGATGTATTATCTTTATGTGAATCTATCATCAGTGATTTAAACCTCCAAAAGCGACACAGATTCAATATTTCAAGTTTTTATAATTTCATTTTGTTTACATTTAAAGAGAATTCCTATAGTTTTTTTCCTTTCATAGAATTTTTTTAAATTCACATATATGATAGGAAATTTTGTGCTGAAAACAATGAACAAATAAAAACAATAGGTCACCAGGCTTGTTTTTGTGAAAAATTGTTTTGAACACACCCACTGTTGCTGAAACTGCTAGCGATTTTTCAACATTTTCATAATTTTCTGCTTTTTTATAAATACCAACCAAACTATACATCAAGACAGCACAATAAGGTTTTTTTCTTTTACAGATTTTATTATATACTTATTTGATATCATAGTCATATTTGTAATATTCTATCCTTACAATAATGAGTACAAATGAAAAAAAATATTGTTTCATATTTACTTTTGTGAACATTTTTCAGTGAAAAATACCCATAGTGAAGAATATTTTTTTAAATTTTGAAAAAAATCTTTCATAGAATTTTTTCCTGTTTTTCTTGTGTATAGATAATTGTATTGTGAGCATAAAAATGGCTAAAAATGTATGGGTCACCAGGCTAAATTTTGTTAAGACCGCTAGAATACAACACCTGTTCGGACGGAAAATGGCGCGAACCTGGCCAAAATGATTACATGTATGTCTGCTGGAAGTTAAAAAAATGTTTTAAAAATTCTTAATTCTTTCTATAATTGAATACTAAATAATCTGAAAGGTGATATTGTCTTATCAGTACTAAGTCAATTATCTTATATTATATGAACCACACTGTCTTTGTACCAAAATGCGATGTGAAAACACAACCACAAAAATAGCAAGATACCTGTCAGGCATGATACTTGTCAATACAACATAAACCAGTATCAACACTTGATTACTGATAAAACTTATCAAAAATGTTATTTCATTCAAGATTCCTAATATTTAAGACTGTCTGTAACATGTTTCAACAAATGTTGACTTCAGTTCAGTTTTCCATAGAAAGTGTCGGCTGCGCAGAAAGATGCGCATAAAAAACTATCGGAATTCCCTTTTAACATGTATTTATGATGAATAAAAGCATATGTAGAAAATATACACTGTCTCATCACGCTGATACATCGTACAGCGGATATAGCTGGTCCAGTGAGCCAAAATAAACAAAAAGATCGAGGTAATAAATTTTTGAATCCATATTTTACGTTGTTGTTGTGTTTTTTTCATAAAGGCCGTTTACATTCAAACTTCTGTAAATAGCTAGGGTGTATAGACAATGCATGTGGAACATTTAAAGCGCATTGCCATGGCCAAAAAGACTAAATTAACTGTGTAAAGTTCGGATGCTCACCGCTAATTTGAGCACCCTGCAAAGTTTATTTCGTTTAGAAACGTAACTGCACCAGTTATCAAAATTATGAATCTTTCAATTTGTTCATTGTAATCTTAAATCAATCCATGCCAAATACTGGAGCTTTCCGTGGTCAACATGCAAAGAAATTCATCATTAACCACATGCATGGACTGTAAAGGGTATAGTTACTCTCGCCTGTATACTATACTGACGAGATAAAGAAACGCCTCATTGAAATTTGGCGTTATTTTTTTCCTAACGCTTTTAATTGGTGTGAAATGTAGTAAATCTACATGTACTCTGACCGACAAACACAGTGAACAAAAACTCGCGCGATTTCATTCAGCCATTTGTTCACTTCATGTACCTGTTCATGATTTCCTCGTGCAGTCCGTGCATGTAAACCATGTGGTTTGATTGAACGATTTTTGCACATGTACATGTGTAATACGACACACAACCATATTTTCAGCTATTCTCTGAAAAAAAACATTAGTTTTCGTAATGCCGAGGCTGAATTCTGAAGAGAGGGCTC
Source organism: Mercenaria mercenaria (assembly GCF_021730395.1). Taxonomy (NCBI): domain Eukaryota; kingdom Metazoa; phylum Mollusca; class Bivalvia; order Venerida; family Veneridae; genus Mercenaria; species Mercenaria mercenaria. The sequence continues at coordinate 9,689,377 of NC_069377.1, read as the reverse complement.
AGGTTTTGGCTATGCTTGAATGTGGGCGAACGCAGGAACAAGTTGCTAGACGTTTTAACGTCTCTCGTTCGACAATTGTGCGTCTTATTCGATGTGTTAGAGACACGGGAACGTCTATCGATAGACCACGTTCAGGTAGACCGCGTGTAACGTCAATACGACAGGATAATTATATACGTCAACGTCATTTACGTGACAGATTTGTGACGGCGCAATCTACGTCACGTATAGTTGTAGGTAACCGTGGACGTCCAATTAGTCGACATACAGTGAGAAATCGACTCAGAGAACGCGGAATTACCTGTCGTAGGCCCTACCGCTGTCTAATTCTAACGTTACGCCACCGTCACCAACGTCTTATTTGGGCCCGCAACCATCGCGGCCAGCGTTGGCAGAACGTAGTGTTCAGTGACGAGTCGCGTTTCAACTTGTGGAACGCCGACGGACGTATCCGTGTCTATAGACGACGCCATGAACGCTACGCAAACAGTTGCGTTTTGGAGCACAATCGTTACGGTGGAGGTGGAGTAATGGTGTGGGCAGCAATCAACCATAGGTTTAAGTCCCAACTCGTCGTTTGCCAAGGTAATCTCACAGCCAGGCGTTACATCGACCAGATATTACGTCATGTAGTTGTCCCTTTATTCCGTCAACGTCAAAGATTAGTCTATCAGCACGACAACGCGCGACCTCACGTTGCACGCGTCACCAGGGACTTTCTACAGGCTAGAAACATTAATGTTTTACCTTGGCCGGCGTGTTCACCGGACTGCAATCCGATTGAACACGCGTGGGATTATCTCGGACGGCGGTTACGCCAACGTCAACCCCAGCCAGCAAACGTCCGGGAACTGGTAGCAGCGCTGCACCAGGAGTGGGCCAGAATCCCACGGTATCTGTTACGCAACTGGTGCGGCTCTATGAGGCGTCGCCTTGCTGCTGTGGTTGCTAGCAGAGGTGGCCACACGCGCTACTGATTTTTCCAAATGCAATTTCTCCGACCGGGCTATTAAAATTCAAGATTTAAGCTTAATGCGACAATGAAATGATTTCTTATTGACCATAAATTCTTGTAAAGCATCTAATTTGCGAATGGAATTGTTCTTTTCTAATTTTGAATCACGGTTAACGAAAAATTGTATACCGAGTTTGAATTAGGCGTTTCTTTATCTCGTCAGTGTATAATGGGGATAGTTTAATCTGTACGGAGTAAAGATTAGAAGTGCATATCTGTAACGGATTGAAATGTTTGTTTGTCTATACGGGTGGCTTACTGGAAGTTGCAAAAATGGTATCATATACTACATTGTTACTTTTATGTTTGCTGTAGGCTTAAACGCTCTTACAAATTTGATACATGGGATTCATCTCAGAAATTAAATGTTAAACAAGATGCATCGTTACTGTTTTCACAAAAATATATTGCATAAACGTTTTTCATTGGTTATGGTTTAACTTATAATTAGGTTAGATTTGGGCAAAAATGATTTAAGTTATCTTCTTGAGAAAAAAAAATCTCATTGCAGACAAATTCTGAAAGAGATGCACTTCTTATCATAATTACAATGAAAATGTTACACTGCTGTGATTTGTTACTAAAATGTGATTTAGATTTTATATTTTTCATTTTTACAGTTTATAAAATTAACTTTTATTATTTAACATCCTTTGTCTTTTCTGGTGAATAATTCAGATGTATAATTAAAAGTGGGATGGAAGAGTGTTTTCAAATGTATTGACTTTTCTTGAAATAATGTAGAGTGAATACAATTTAAAGAATGTGTTTTACCCTGTAACAGGTTTACTTGAAAACTCAGGTATTTGATAAGTTGTCATGCTTGTCACAAGAGTTTCAGGATACTTTATTACATGATAGTAAAACACTTTAATTATAATTTAGTAACTATTTCTATTGTCTATGTCATTGTGGGAGGTCTATGGTGCACAGTAAGAGACTTATTTATTACCCAGAGGTTATGTTTTTAAATATATTCAGGGAATGAAGCTCTTTTGCAATTTATAAAATGTATGAGTTAGATGAGAGTGATAGTCTGTAATATACTAGTATGCCTTAGTCATTGTGCAAGATTTAATTAGAATAAATTGGATTCTTTCCAGCAAATGCAATATAACAGCTGCTTATTGTATGTAGTCATTGATGAATTGGAATATTGTCTTCAAAAGAAAGTTATTAGGAATTTCAACCAGATTTTAGAAATAAGCAAAAATACTATTTTTCATGGTGAATGCAGCAGAAAAGATATGAATGTAAGTACTAAAAAAGTGGAGGTACTTTTATCAGAAAGACCCCTAAATGTTTGCAGTATGCATCTTTTGACAAGTCATTGTATAATATTTCAAAATTTAATGAAGAGATACATGCATGACCATTAATGAAAAAAGAAGAATAAGCATATCAATTATACTTAAGAAATGAAATGAGGTTTCATAAAATAATGTTCCATTATCATATTTAAGTTTCATGTTTTGGCTCTACATTTGTACATCATTGTTGACATTCTGAAAAGATAATTTTAAGTAATCATATTGAATGAAACCTTCAGCACATTTTTTTCGTCTATACACCGTACAGGATATTTCCGAAAACGGTCTATACCCCGTACTGCAAATGTCTATTCAATCTGGTTCATTTGGGTAATATAAAAAAAAACTATTATAGTCAGATATCCAGTATTTTTCGTATAAATATTAAATAGAAAATAAAAGAGAATTACCAATTCAGAATATCGATGATTCGGCTATTACCGATCTGCTTTTAAATTACTAGAATATGCACACAAAAAAAGGTTCGACAGTCAGCAAACGAAACATCAGTCTATTTATAAACTCCCTTGCGCACGTTACCAGCTATATGGCTGTATTTTCGGGCATAGAAACTACTCCACTTTCGATAAAATTCGCCGTTTACATAATTTTACCTTAAAGGTGTTGAAATAATGTTAATTCTTACCAGTGGTAATGCAGATTTTCAAAGCACGCCATTATTTACAGCACAATAACCAGCTATATCCGCTGTACGTTGTACCACCGTGCTCATGTCCAGACTTCAAATAAATGCTTGACAGAAAATGTTCTCTGTATTCTCTTTTAGACCGAAGAAATTAGTATTTTCATTTCAAGAAAATTAATCAATGTTAGAAAATCCTTTGAAAATCAACAAAATGTACACAATGTATAACATTAACCTTAGTTTTCTTGATGTTTCATAAATTTCTACTTCCTAATATTCAGTGAATAACTTTATTTTACTTTTAACTAATTAAATCACAGTCTAATGTCTAAAAATATGATACAGTTAACGAGTATTTACGTATTTTTAACGTGATAAAAGTTTGAAACAAAAATATGTTATTTTACCACTTTACTTATCAAAGTGAATCTCTAAAATTACAAAAAATTTAATGATACGGTGTATGTTAAGGACGTGCATTTACCTTTCTAAGAAAAATTATCTCGTGCGCACTCGTGCGCTTGACATCTTTTCTCTGCGCACGACATCTTATCTCGTACGCTCGACATTTTATCTCGAGCGCATGACATCTTATCTCGCACGCGCGACATATTATCTCGAGTGCACGACATCTTTTCTCGTGCGCACAACATCCTTTCTCGTATGCGCGACATTTTATTTCGACTGCACGACATATTAGCATTTTGAAATTAGAATATAACACACCGGCCTTCCGTTGGCTCATTGCAAAACTACAGTGTTATTTTTATCTATAATCGGAACCCCCACCCCCCCCCCCCCCCCCAAAAAAAAAAGAATCAAAGTATTTCAATCTTAAAAACTTAAAATATTTAGCTGATAACTATGGTGGCTGATTTGTGCCATTTCGTTCTGTCGCAGCGACACAATGATAAACGTCGTCATGGCGCCCAACCGAACGCCGCCCGACCGAATATCGCTCCGCCAAAGGTCACCCCGCCGAATGTCGCCCCGCCGAACGTCGCCACACCTATTTCAATTCTGTCAAAGCACGTCCTGTATTTAACAAGTAAATACAAACAAGGAGAAAAATCAGTATTGTACCTTTTGTGTTGTATGTTGTTGACTAATAATTAGTCAAACCAAAGACGTAAAAATGGTACTAGTAGCTTCCTCGCTTGGCGCTCAGCATTAAGAGGATAGTGCGAGAACTGGTCAGCCCGGTGTCAGTATAATGTGACTGGGTTGGGGTATCATATCACGTGTCCTCGGCGTGATATTCCAGTGAGGCAGCACTATCAAGTTGGGCATTATGCTAACTGCTACAAGCAGACACCGTCATTTATATGACTAAAAAATTGTTGTAAAAGACGTTAAACTCGAACACAAACACACACAATCTGCAACTTGTTGATGCACCGTAAAAGCAAAATAAACTAAATTAAATAAAAATTACATCAAAGACTTAGGCATGAATAAGCTGCAGTATTTAAGAATCTGCAGGAACGTTTAATTTTATGCAGCATTATTATATACATAATTGCATGTGAAAAATACGTGCACTTAAAATCACTGGTTCCAACACATTGTTTACCTGAAATTGTTTTTTTAAAGACACGCATCCTACATTCAAGACAGATACAGGCTTACAAATAGTGAATTCATTATAGCGTTTCTGCAGATGAAAAATCTTGTCTGATGAGGGTCTTAAACCAAAACCTGCCTGACTAGGAACCGTATTCAATTCTAAAAATAGCGGGACAGGAGTACAACAGGGAAAGTCACTTTCAAAGAACGTAGTCGCATGTACAACAATCGTTTTGGATTTTGATTAAAATGATTGAAACAAATTTTGCACATGTTTCAGCAATATGTAGTTAAAATGTGTTCAATCAGTATGTTTTTCTTATTCAATACAAAAGCTCTCAAAAGCATGTTAGCATAATTATGAATTAATATTGTAAATGAGTAACTGTTCTTGAAGTGAGTATTTTCAGTTAAAGAAGTGCACACAGCACATCTCAAATTAACACATTCATTCTTAAAGCAGAATATTCTGTAATTATTAAAAAAAAAGATTATTTCATAAAGCCATGCTTTATGATTGGTCGCTTAATCAATAAACGTTTGTATCTGTAGGTAAGCCTCTGAAAAACGTGGACTTTGTAGTTGAAAGTTTATAACTTTTTCTTTTCTAGACGAGTCCTTAAAACATGAAAACGTGTATGCTAATAAAAGAGTTCTGCCGTCGAAGAAACTGTATGCTTGTAGACAAGTCCTGACTTCGACAGCTACAAAGCAGCATGTATTTAGACTAAATTGTCCTTTGAAATTTAATTCATACGAGAAGGCTAGTCATGTCTTTGAGTGCTAAAAGCTGTATAAAATCGTCTTTAAGTTGGCAGTAATACAAATACTTTATAGTGCATCATCCCTAGAATGACTGCATAATGTTAGTCAGAGATAAATCTTACTGATTCCATTGAAAGTGAAAGTGCAATGGATAAAAAATTGGATAAACTGATATAAATCAGTTGCTTCTGCTGCTTTTTTTCTTTGTTAAAACAAAAAATTAATAAAATTTTTTCTGCTTTAAATTCTATCGGCGGACGTTAAAACAATTAACCCTATATATATATATATATATATATATATATAACAAATTGCTAAACTATACTACAAAATAAAAGACGAATACTCCTTCACAGTGTTTTCATTTATAATAAATATGGAACGATTTTATGGCTTAAGAAGTGAGAAACCTGTCGTTACTTACAGTAACTGAAATTTCCAATTATTACAAGAAATGTGATTCCACAGTGTCTATATTACCCCTGGGTATACTATACGAACCACCGTCGCGAAAAGGAAAATGTACTAAAACATTTTAATCGCGCATTTTCACCTATAACGCTCAGTTCGTTAAATGGGTACTGTGCATATTCAACAAGTGGTAATTTGCAGAGCATCTCTGCGATATGAAATATTGAGACGATGGGACTGGTGTATGATGAAAGGTGAAGTACCACATGTTCAATATGCATAAGTACCCGTTTATCGAAAAGTGCGTTATAGGTCAGAAATGTGCGATTGGAATGGGTTAGTACATTTTTCTGTTCAAGACCATGGTTATTATAGTATACCTAGGGGTAGGGTATAACATGAATTGTGTTTTTCTTTCTTGTTTAGTGCAAGTGAGGCGTGTTGCTTTAATATCTTTCAATACATCATTTTGTATAGCATTATGACTACCTTAATTTCTTTATTTTCACCATAAGGCACTTACATCCTACTTCACTGAATCAATTAATATTTTCCTATAAAATGCTGCAATTTCACGTACATAAACAATGATAATGCACGTCTGTTGATCATGAAAATGATAAATGAGCCGTGCCATGAGAAAACCAACATAGTGGGTGTGCGACCAGCATGGATCCAGACCAGCCTGCGCATCCGCGCAGTCTGGTCAGGATCCATGCTGTTCGCTAACAGTTTCTCCAATTCCAATAGGCTTTAAAAGCGAACAGCATGGAGCCTGACCAGACTGCGCGGATGCGCAGGCTGGTCTGGATCCATGCTGGTCGCACACCCACTATGTTGGTTTTCCCATGGCACGGCTCAAATATAAAAACAGTTGTCGTATTGTGGGTGTTGCTTTAATGCACTTTATAGAGAATAATGTTTTTACGTAAGCTATGTCGATGTTTCATCGTTAATTTAATATAGCCTTGTGAGCGGAACGTGAAAGACGAAAATGTTATTAATGACTATTTAATAGTACAAATGTAAACGCTTCTTTGCACTAGAAAATTGTAAATATGATTGACATACAAAGATTTTAATACAATTTAACCATTTTTGTTGCGTTTTGATCCTTTCATTTCCAGAAAAAATATGCATGGTGTAATTTGAGATGCGGATATTTTTACATTAAAAGGACGCACTTGCAGTTTTAACCATTTCAACCGACCAGTTTGAGAAAGACTTAACAAGTAATTTTATTCAGAACAAACCATTTCCATCTATTTTGTTTTGTGGCAACATTTGAGAATTCTAACCAGCGATATTTTACTGTTGTACATGTTATAAAGGAACTACTGAAATGAAAACGAGAGTTTTTTCTTGTTCTGAAGCATTCCTTAAATAATCTGTGGATGAACTGTAATTGATACATTGATACAAGCATGTATCTAAAACTAATTGGCCCTTGTCCTGATAAATTTCTATATTGTCTAGTCCATCTTTCAATTTGGACAGTAATATTTACTGTTAAAAGGGTTGCTTACCAAAAAGGAAAGAAATATAGATGGAGTATCCAAGCAATGCTTCAATACTAGACATGAACGATAGTTCCTGGCTTACAAATAAGAGACCTAACCTCTATTCATTGATCTTTTCAGTTCTTTTTCTGACATATCGTCCTATATTTCTTATAAAACATGTGTTGCCCCTATATAGGTTTCGCATTTTTGACAACTAATGCCAAATAATTTTGTGCTTTGCTGGTAACGACATACATCAAAATAGACTCTCCGAAGAGTAGAATGATCATGACAGATGTCACAAAAGTATTCTACAACAAGTTTTCCTGTTTGATATTTGTCTTTGTTTTTTTCTTCTTCTTTTGTGAGGCCCCCATCAAGGGGTGACCCCGTTTTTTGCCCCGTCATAGGCAATTTAGGGGTCGAGGCGCAATCCCTACCTGCCTTACAATGTCAATGTAATATAATTTTTCCAACAAAACATTTATTTTTTTTATAAACACAATAATCTATATGAAACTTTCAACAAAAAAAAGAAACTTATATTTTCTATCTTCTGCAATCTGCGTAAAAAAAACTATATTTTTCAGCCCGTGATTCGCAACATAACTATCTTATTAAATGCTTATGATTTAGGTGATTACAAGTGTCTTATATGCCGGTTGCCACAATACCTTATCAAAACGAAATGTTAAGGCATTTGTGACACTCGCCTGAACAAGGGGAGAGAAACATGTTCGCACTATCATTAAGTACGTCTGCTGTTATCTCACAAAAAATGTTTGCCTTTACTTTTTAGTTTTGATAATCTCCTGTTTATATGTATATACATTGAATAAAATAACCATTCTACCTTCTTTTATCCATAAATTCACTTTCAATACTTTGAAAACTTTCGTTCAATTAACGGCTTATAATCATCAATATTAATCACACCAAAGCATTTTAGTGCGATCTGGATTTGTTTGAAATTTTACCGAGTTTTGACGTAGATATGATATTTTTCACAACTCACCAGACGCTTCCTCATAAGTTACACGTGGTTGTCTCGCATTGGCTGTCATAATCCACAATACTTTACTTGTAACACTGTATCATACATAACATAAAGTTTCTTGTATCTTTTTATATTTTTTCGAACTGCTGGCAGTCTATTATGGAATTTCATTCCAAACAATTGTCCAGGTAAGATAAGACATTCAGTATTTTGTTAAATTTGTGCAAATGTAGATAGAAAGATGTGAGTATATCAAAACTAGTATATGATTAAAGAAATTAGCTATAATGCCTGAGCTTATTGGAATGTGTCTCATTAAACTCCTTAAAGTTAACAGCTGTAAAAGCCTATGTACCCATTTATCTATTCATTTTTTAAACAAGAAAGCCAAATCATTGGAAAACAGTGTCATTATTACAAAGTTAGAAATGTTTTTTTAATCTATTATCTCCAAATTTATACATCAGTGAAGTAACGGTAAAAAATAGATGATACAAGTTGTGTAGCTAACTGAAGGTGATGTCTGGACAAGAATACTTCAATATATTAAAGCTCCTACTTACATTAAAATATTTTTATTCTTATTTCCACAACGTTACAACATTTTTACCATGAGTAAACAATGGTTAGGAAAAATCTATACTAGAATTTAGCATCTTGGGGCGGGTTATCAGTTTTACATTAAAGCATATTTTGGCAAAGTCATTGGAATTGGCTATTTGAAAGGTTTTTTTGATTTTGACTTTTTTTTTATTTTACATAACTTTTTTATGTATATTTCTGCTGCTTAATGTCTTTATTTTCCTTATAAGACTTTATCGAATACCATGTGCTTTATTTTTGCTATAAGTCTAGTCTGAATAAATTTAAATTCTTGTAAAGTGATAATATCTTAAATATATCATTCATTCGCCAAAACGTGTTTAATAAGTACATTATATTTTATTGCGTCTGAGTACAAGCAAAATTAACAAAAATGTATTGTGAAGCTGTTCCAGGCCATTTTGCATGTTTCTATGATTCATTGCAGGTAATATTTTTTTTCATGAGAGAGATACATACAGTATTAAAATAATTTTCATCAATGAAAACCATCAAATGATACACATCGTCCGAACAAAATCAAATTTATCAAAATCTTAACTTACATAGTCTGCTGTACAGATATGGACACTGAAAATTGAATGTAGCTTTAAGTTAGTACCTTATGTTTATTTCCAAACCCGTGGAATAAATATTAATATGTGCAAAAATGCTTTTACAAAGGTGTCCGTAATATTTTTCTAAAAGAAATCAAGTTGTTTAGTCCAAAATTGCATACTGTATCTGACCACTTAAGACATAATTTTAAATTCTACACCAGGAAAGCTTAAAATTCAATTTTTTCATACTTACCGGTTGTTTATTTGGATATAACATTAGACCTTATCCTATTAAATTTCTATAATGAACTAGTCCAATCTTCAGTATGGACAGTACCATTAACTGTAAGAAGAGGTGCTAACTAAAAAGTTACTGACTGAATGGCGAACAGTGCAGATCATGATCAGGATGCACGGATGTGCAGACTGACCATGATCTACACTGGTTGCAAAGCCAGAATCAATTACGACCAGCATGTTAAGGGTTAGATTATATAATTCATATAATTTCAGAGTTTCAGAGACTGGATATTTAAGTAGTTTCGTTGGTAAATAAAACAAAATGGAAAAGTTAATTATATCGTATTTTTCTTTTGACGCTTTGAGACAGGAAAGATACATTTGTTTCAGTTACCTATTATTACTTTATTTTTTTAACTTGAAATAAGTGAAATTGGTAAACACTCCAAATGAAACTGGTTTCAGAAATAAAACGCAATTGCAAATAAATATTGTTTCCTGCCATTCAAATCATCTTTTCTTCTTGATAATCATTCTTGGCTTTAATATAACAGACACTTATATAGCGAAATATTTACATTAAAACTCAGTGACTATGTGATTTATGTAGCTCACCGTATTATGTTAAAGTCTGTTACACTGAAGAAATCTTCATTGTAATTCAAAAGCATCTTTACTCCATGCATGTCAGAAGAGGGTCAGCCGAATGGCAGTCACTGACTTTGAACCATTTTGCACTTAACGTTGTGGATTCAAAACGTTGCTTTGGGATGAATTATTTCGTGCAAGGGAATCAACCAGTTGGCTTATGGAATATCGTTGGTAATAGCCAGGTACCAGTCTTAGCATGAAATAATGAAGAAACGTCAATATATATGTTATACATATGTGTGCACCATACTTTTATTCAAATAGCGTAATTAACGGACACTTTCAATATCCGAATTGAAAAAAAAACACTAGGTGTGTTGTGAAACAATATCAAGAGAAAGAAAGTAGTAAAAAACTGGCATTTTACAAGATTATGTTATATGGCTCAAGTACAGGTCAATATAACTGTTCATCTTAAGCTTTCCAATTTCCCCTTAAATTGCATAATAATAAACCGATCTATTATATTTATATCGCCTGTAACTATATGTTTGTACAATTCAGACATATGATTTTGAATATTGTACTTTATTGGTATCTACAGCCTGCTATTATTCTCCTCTGAGTACAACATCAATAACATTGGAAGACTGCAACTATTTTTTTATATTATTGATTTGGCATTGTACTGTCATTTCTATGTGTAGCTAGCATTGTTAAGTACAGTAAAAATACAATGCAGCAAAATAGTTCTAGCTCGGCTCTAAGTTTATTTTGAATATCCGAGGAATAGATGTCTGTTCGAGTAATTCACAAACATGTACACTTATATACAGCACATGAGTTCAAAGAAGATGTAAATAAGAATGTTCCAACAAAAAGCAAATTGTTTAGAACATTTTGATTGACAGTTTGACCTTTTTGGCTAACCGAAAGTTATAGTCGTGGTTATTGATTGTTATTAACTTTACAAAAATCGTAACATTATAAATATCATGATGATTGTTTTCGTCAATTTTATCTTTCACAAAACTTTTGTTCTGAATGCCAGATTTTATAGCTGCCACTAACATGTTACAACATTGTAAAGAACCCAATCACTTGGCCAAAAGGACGTCTTTGGCCAAAGTAATCGTAATAAAGGCATTTAGATACGTATGTATATTTGATATTCAAAGTATATCACCAGTAACAGAATTCATTTAAATCAATTTTAAACCTGTCAATTTGTAACTATAAACAGTATTTTTACTCATTTGAACTCTTAGTTACTTTAAACAGTAGTATTCCTCAATTGTTTTCTATTTAACTTGAAACAATAGTAATATCCTCATTTGTACTAAAATGATTTAATCCCCAATGTTGTATCTATAGAAGAAAGCCCCGTTAAAAAAAGTATCAAAACCCAAGTAACACAAGTAATCCAAGTATTAATTCGTATTTTACAGCAGTGATATAATGTAAAAGTTATGATTTGGAAAGATCAAATCGATCACCATTTACGCTACCTTCATGTTTTTGTTTTGTAAAGTCGTGTTTTATAGAAGCAATAACGTTCTTTGTTTCTTCTTAAGGACGTTCAATAAATTTACAATAAGAATCTTGTTTTTGCCTTTTTCTAGTTAAATCACTTGTGACAGTCTATCAAAGCGGCAAACAAACCTGCAATGATGGTATAATTAGTGTATAAAGCGTTGAAAATATCTTTAAATCATGAAGACGCTGATTAGTTTTATTACTTTCAATATTTAATTTAATAGTAATGCATAAAATGTTTTACAGGCCAATGACTTTTAATCATTAGCGAGATCACTTATACACTAAACCTTAGCTTTTTTTGCAATGTTATACTCATCTTGGTAAATGTTCTGCAGTTACACTTCAGTTCTTCGCTTTTCCGTTGAGACCACACAAATTATGTAAGAAAAAGGACATGTTGTATTAAGAGGCCCGTAAAGGGGTACATGTACCTAAAATTTGTCTTTTCGTATAGCGAGCATAGATGTAATCGACATCTGATATTTTTGATGGAAAATCGAAAACATTAAAATTTATTACTAGTGATATTCACTCATTCATTATATACTTCTATATATTCATGTGTTAGAGGAAACTCCAAACTCTAAACATACCGACTGGTTCAATGTTAAGTCGGGATTACATCAGGGTTGTATATTATCTCCCCTTTTATTTAACATGCATATAAACGATCTAGCAATTTATTTAAAGTCTTTAAATGTTGGTGCTGAGTATGGATCTGAGAAAATATGCTTACTATTGTATGCAGATGATATTGTTTTGTTAGCAAAAAAATGAATCAGATTTACAACTTTTGATTAATGCACTTCATGATTGGTGCAACACAAATGATATGTATATAAATTGCAGTAAAAGTAAATTGTGCATTTTCGACCATTGTCTGTTTACAGAACTACTTGTATTTTTATGTGTGGTGATGATATACTACAGGTTGTTGATAGATATATGTATTTGGGTTTATTATTACATCAAAACTTGGAGTGTAATATAACTGCAAAAGTGGTAGCCCAAAGTGCAAGTCGTGCCCTTGGTCTATTAACCGCTAAATGTAAATCAGTTGGCGGCCTGCCTTATAGTGTGTATACTCATTTGTATGATTCTACAGTTTGGCCAATAGTCAGTTATGGTTCTGCAATATGGGGATACCGTTCATACTCCTGTATTAATGCGGTTCAGTACCGTGCGATGCGGTTCTTTTTAGGTGTCGGTAGATACACGCCGAACATAGCGGTATCGGGCGAAATGGGTTGGGTATCCCCAGATGTAAGACACTGGAAGTCCATTTCTATCCATTTGGCCAGAATGTCCAAAATGCATGAGAGTAGGATAAATAAGCGGGTTGCACTTTGGTCTGCATCTAGGGTAAATAGGTCGTGTAAAAATTGGTTCTTTTATGTAAAGTCTATGCTGACTAGTTGTGGTGTTCCCCAGTATTGTTATATCAGTATTGTTATTCCTAAAATGATACTTTCATCGAAGATAAAGTGGTTTGGGTTGACCAGTTGGAAAGTTGAACTATTTTGTCAACCCTCGTGTATTGTACTTACTGAACATCCCCTTTGTGTCGGGTACTTATCACGGCAAGAAGATTGTATGGAACAGCCGCGTGATCAGTGCGTGATATCTTTGTTAATTGACGTACTTACGGAGCGTGTTAGTACACTGATAGCGTGATAGCATCAGTAGCCATTTTGTATCTGCATTGTGCGGTCGAAACGCAGAATTAAAATCAATTAAATATAGTTTAAACGGTGTCAATTTAAATTGAAATGCCATTGATTTGTTTCATAGTGTTGTCTGTCTTGCTGCAAGGAGATTTGGGTGGGTCGATGCAAATGTTTTCGCATCTTTGGCGGTTTTTATTGACCCACCTTTGCTTTTCAATTGATTTGTATTGGAAATACATAGTTAACGGTTAAAAGTTGAGTAACAGTTTCTCTTGTTGTTTCATATTAACAGATGTCATTTTAAGAAATTAAAATTGACAGTTTTCACACACATGGTCTTACTCTGTTATTGCATCCAAAAAGTAAATGAATTTACTCCTTGCAGCAGTGTTATCTATCGCATATTTGTTACGTTGTATTACACTTAGGGATTATTAGTTAAACAATTGAATATTGCCCTGTCCAACTGGCTCAATTCAAATGATACTTTCATCGAAGATAAAGTGGTTTGGGTTGACCAGTTGGAAAGTTGAACTATTTTGTCAACCCTCATGTATTGTACTTACTGAACATCCCCTTTTTGTCGGGTACTTATCATGGCGAGAAGATTATATGGAACCGCCACGTGATCAGTGCGTGATATCTTTGTTAATTGACATACTTACGGAGCGTGTTGGTACACTGATAGCGTGATAGCATCAGTAGCCATTTTGTATCTGCATTGTGCGGTCGAAACGCAGAATTAAAATCAATTAAATATAGTTTAAACCGGTGTACCTCCGCCTCCCCACCTCCACATTTTTGTTTTGTGGAAGTTCAACGAGAAAAAGGGCATGTTCAGTACCTATTGCGGTTTTTATTGACCTACCTTTGCTTTTCAATTGATTTGTATTGGAAATACATAGTTAACGGTTAAAAATTGAGTAACAGTTTCTCTTGTTGTTTCATATTAACAGATGTCATTTTAAGAAATTAAAATTGACAGTTTTCACACACATGGTCTTACTCTATTATTGCATCCAAAAAGCAAATGAATTTATTCCTTGCAGCAGTGTTATCTATCACATATTTGTTACGTTGTATTACACTTAGGGATTATTAGTTAAACAATTGAATATTGCCCTGTCCAACTGGCTCAATTCAAAAACAGTTGTTAACTTAGTCACGCAAAAATTAAAAAGTCAATCATTGTTCAAATTGGCTTGAATCTTTGAATAGTGCTACAGGTTCTTCCGGTCGAGGTGAAAATAAGTTGCGTACTTACCGGTTATTTAAAAGAAAGGTATTGTAAACTTATTTTAGTAAGTAATACTAAGTAATTAGTCTAGTGAATTTCGTTGTGGCGTCGCTCCAATACGCATTGAAACTTGGCGTTATGAAGGATTAGGCGTACAGGAACGAAAATGTCCTTTCTGTAGCAATATTGAAGATGAGAGCCATGTTCTTCTTGATTGCTTTTTGTATGATGACTTGCGTCAATCATTATTTGTAAAGGCAAATACTGTTGATACTTCTTTCAGTACGATGTCTAAAGCTGATCAATTGAAATGTTTGTTCACCAAAGAAGAAATGATACGTTATAGTGTCAAAACCTGTTTTAATATTTTGCAACGTCGTCTTTTATTTACTTGTAAATAATGTCACAATGATGTTTTATGAATAATGAACGTAACGTTTTATTATAAGTGTAGTTAATCAATGCTAATCTGTTCACCCTTGATCTGATCAGGGATGAAACGTGGTATTTTAAAATGTTTCTTATCAAGCGCATTAGGGCCCCGATTTACATTCTTCAGTGTCTTAACTATTTAACTTTTATGGCAGTTCTTATATTTTGATTATCATTTTTCATCTATCTTTTATCGTGTAAATACAGATATGATAAAATTTGCATTTTGGTGCACCAAGTAATGTATGTGTAAATATATTTCTTATAGTGTAATTTGTAATGTATCTTAATCTATAGTGTCTTGTCATTCTAGACATAGAATTGCCAATCATGTGTATTAATATGTGTTGTGTATTTTATGACACTGTATTGGAAGAGACTTTAATAAAGTATAAAACCTAGGATTAGCTATTGACAAACTAACAATTTGTTAGTTAGCTGTGTTAGATTTTAAAACAAATAAAAATCATATGTATAACTTAAAACAGTCTGCACTTGTTTTTCACCACTCTATGTCGTATGACTGCCTGCCGAGTTGGAATCGCATTTATTTAAGATATCTTCGCGGGAAAGCTGTTTACGCATGCATCCCTTATGCGAACTTACCTCTTAATTTGACTTTGAATTTTTGAATGAATATATCATACAAAAATAGTATTCCTATATAGTCTATATATAACTGAAACCTTTGAAGAGTTGCCAACCATAGCTAGCTAGACCTATTTCAACCTCATTCTGTAGACTTTTGATAAAATCAAGGATAATTGTCCAACAGGTAAAGCCACTATTCAAAAAATGCAGCCTCCCCAAACATACAGCACGCGAAGGCGCACGCGACCAACACCCACTCAAACTAAGCAAACACACCAACACACACTCTCACACAAAGCAAACTCCCTTCGACAAAACGAACAAGTAAAGAAACACGTGGGGCACCGCCTTGGAACGAAACTACCACTGGGGAGCTTAAACATGTTTATGGTGCACCTAACCTCACTCGGCTTACCCCTACCATGTTCCAAAGTCACATGACAGTGTAAATGAAAATTATCCCCACCAGGTGAAACCCTATCATACGCAGTGGCAACTAAATGCATGTTATGTAAAACACAAAAATATTCCTGTATATGTATATGAAAAGCAACTAGATGCCCACCGGCAACATGTCGAGTCCGCCAGCTGTCAAAAGGACTAGGAGTTGCACATGACACACTGTCTCATTGAGACACACATTTATGCCAAATAGAAAATGATTTCAAAAGTTACAATATAAGTCATTTGTAGTAACAACAAATGGACATAAATCTTTAAAAAATCTAAGTCCACACAAAAATTCTTACCAGTAGAGATAGGTCAAAATTGGATGTAACATGCATACTGTACTACAGAAAAGTGGTCTTGATTTTTCCCTACGACCAGTAATAAAAAAATTACAATATAAGGTATTTATAGTAACAACAAAGGGAAGTAATTCTAGGTTCTTGCACATGACACTCCGTCTCATGATGGTGAACAATTGTGCCAAGTTACATCAAAATCCCTCCATGCATGAAAAAGAAATGCTCTGGACAAAGTCATTATTGAATTTAACCTTTGTTAACAATTGTGACCTTGACCTTTGAGTTAGGAACCTGCGGTTTGCGCATGACACTCCGTCTGACTGAGGTTAACATTCATGCCAAATATAAACGAGATTGCTCCATGCATGTCAAAGTTATGGTCTGGACAAACAAATCCGGATGGATGCACGCACGCACTGACGTACGGACGCACGCACGCACATACACCGAACAGCCATTTGGACAACTATGTCTTCGCTTCTGCAAGCGGGCTTGACAATAAAATCTGTAAAAAGATCCTTTGGAAGCAAAGAATACAACCAAGACGAATAATAGCAGACTCGGTTTGACTGAGTCTGTTCATGAAAGGTAATGAAATGTGCAACACCTCTCATGCCCCTAGCACCGGATTAAGTGGAACTCTATTACACATATATTGAATGGACTCCATGATCCCTGTAGGAATCGCCAAGTTGTATGAACGCAGTCATCTTAAAGAAAACGCCACAACAGCGTACGTATGTATATGAAAACGATAGACATAAACACATAAAACAGACACAATAAAACAAATAAAACAGCAATGACCAAACACACTGAAGCTTGAAGCACGCAGTGGGACATCGCCTTGGAACGGTCTGTGGCAAAATGACCACTGGGAACCTAAAGCCTGTAAATCACACGAAAACTAACATTCTTCATCCCACATAATTGTAAGCACTTATTTTACCCTTCCAGTATGTAGAAAAATAAAATCTAGCAGCTGTGATGAAAAGTTAAGAAGTTAAATAAATCAAAATAAATGCTTACAGTAAGCAGAATCTATTCATTTCGTAAGAAATACCGGTGGATTGTCTGCATGAATTCATATTTCGTAACTTAAAACTTGATATTCATGAAATTCATGATTTCAAGCTTCACACCTTCACGATTTTTTTTGAAAAAAAATCATTAATCTAATTTCAAAGTTCACGAAAATTTCTAGAATTCCCATATTATGTGAAATCGCACAGTTTGAAATCAAAACATTTAAATTTCAAACTTCAACATTTCCTGTTTCGGAAGTGTAACAAATTGTTTACGATTTCATGTTACCGGTATTACAGAGGCTGGTTATAGCAACAAAATTCTTGGCAGAATGTCAAAAGAAATATTCTTAAAGTAGCTTTTGGCAGAATAATTTGAAAAAATGACTGCATCATTTGTTAAATGTGTGTCTGATAGATTGAACAATCTACTTCAAGCTAATCACGCATACTAATGTATGTATTGATGGCCACACAAGATAACACAAGTCATAGACATAAACGTTCATCGGCGAAATAAAAACATAAAGATCGACCGTGTTATATATATATTATGCCTGACCTTGAAAAAAGACAAAAATAGATTACTGTCGTATGTTCACAGCTAATATCACTCCATGTGTGAAATATATTAAATTCTATTACGACCAGCTAATAACCTACATCCTTGCAGAGCAAAATATATCTCGAGTTATTCTGCAATAAACCGACATTGAACTATTCTGCGTGCGCATCGTGTTTTGGCTAATGCTGAGTTGTAATTCACGTTTGATGAAAATACTCCTCTGATTCTCGTCTAACATTATATTACAATAAAGTAAATCGTGTTAGAATCGAAATAATAAGTATCTAAATAAGGTTTATCGTAGAATAACCCTCGTTTGTCGTTCTTATGCGTTGAAATATATCACTCAAGTCATCGGCCTTCAGGGTATATTCATTCGCAAAAGTCAAAACTCGGGTTATTCTACGATAAACCTAATTTTGTTCCTTATTACTTCCCCATTCATTGCAGAAAATGTCTGCAAAATACCTAGGGAAATGGCTTTAAATGTACAGGAAGTATTTGTATCATTTTTAGTTTTAGAGCGACAAACTTTAACAAAAAGACACATCCTTTCATATTCCTTCTAGTTACTGCCTTTGTTAGAAAACAAAGAAAAAGTGAATTATTGTTGAAAGAAAATTATTTATTTAAAAGAATGAGAACGTTTAGCTATATTGTTGGGTTAGAGCCATAAATTAATATCTGATGATTTCTTTTCCAGTTTTAATTATGTTTGCATATTTCATTCTGTCTTGTTACATGTATCATTATTTATTGTGTAAAATGTTTGGAGCTATATTTCAAATACTTTTTGAGATATTTATCTAAATCCAAACAGGTTAACGCGTATCTCGCAAAATTCTGCGGGCCAGCTATGAATAAATCTAGGTAATCTACTACAGCAGAAATAAATGTGGATTCTGTCTGTTTTCCTAACCTGCAAAATTGATCTATTCTTTCATTTTTAATTTTGGCGAAAGCAGATTATTATTTATTTCCAGAAATGTTTATGTATAATTGATAAGCTGTGACACTGTCTTATTTAGGATTTTGTATCTTAACTGAATATCTGCGTTTAAGCTACAAATTAAACATAATATCGTTTCAAGAACATCTAAATGTTAATTAATTTGTATTGTTTAAAAACAGATATGTATTAAATTAAAATTAAATAGTGAAAGCTAAACATATTTTAACGTACGTTTCTTCTATTTGTAGCAGAGCTAAACATGAAATATATTTAGAAACGATTACCTTTATAGTTGCTGTGTTATTCAAAGAAAAGAATCTAAGTACAGGAAAATGTTATGATTTAAAGCAAATATAATTGTAGTAGATTCCTGTTATACCAAACTCCTTGGGACTAGCAGAATGTGTTCGTTATATCCAGATTGTGTTGCTAAATTCCAATATTTGAATAGTGACGAGATGATTGAACGCACACTAATTTCAAATTTCTTTTTTCAAGTACATGTATTATAGTAAAATTAAGTTTGTCTGATTAATTTACGGATTAGTTGTAATAAACATTAACATGTGTCACTGAACGGTTTAAATCTTACACCTTATTTGCTAACGGATGTTTAATAGGCAAGTTTTAGATTCAAAGATTAAAAAAAAAAAAAAACATGTCTTACACTTCATGCCTATCAGCTTTTAAATGTCATGGGTAGTTTGTCTCGCATTTTTTATTTTTATTTTAAGTGTGACTGATGTTTATCTTTATGCGAAACTATCATCAGTGATAGAAACCTTAAAAACCAACCAAAACTCAAGATTTCAAGGTTTTATTTATTAATTTTTTTTACACCAAACATGTATTTATTGTGAACAAGAGCATATGTAGAAAATATACACTGTCTCCTGTCCAGACTTCTAATAAATGCTTGACAGAAAATGTTCTCTGTATTCACTTTTAGACCGAAGAAATTAGTATTTTCACTTAAGGAAATTAATCAATATTAGAAAATCGTCTGAAAATCAACAAAATGTACATAATGTATAACATTAACCTTAGTTTTCTGTCTGTTTTATATTTCCACTTCCTTATACTCAGTGAATAACTTTATTCTTATTTTAGTTTGCGATTAGAATAAAACTAATTAAATTACAGTCTGAATGTCTAAAAATGTGATACAATTAAAGAATATTTACATATTTTTTTAACGTGATAAACGTTTGAAACAAAAACATGTCATTTTACCACTTGGCTTATCAAACTGAAATTCTAAATTTACAAAAATTTCAATGATACGGTGTATGTTAAGGACATTTTTAATATTAAATCATCTTGTGCGCACTCGTGCGCTTGACATCATATCGCGTGCGCACGACATCTTATCTCGTGCGCTGGACATATTATCTCGTGCGCACGATATCTTATCTCGTACGCACGACATATTCACTACATCCTTTCTCTCGTGCACAACATTTTGTCTCGACTGCACGACATTTTAGCATTTGGAAATTAGAATATGACACACCGGCCTTCCATTTGCTTATTGCAAAACTACAGTGTTATATTTTCTATAATTAGAAACCCACTCTCATTTTAAAAGTTAAAAATCAAAGTAATTTTCAGATAAAAAAGAATTATTTAGCTAATAGCTATGGTGGCTGATTTGTGCCATTTCGTTCTGTCGCAGCGACACAATGACAAACGTCGTTATTGCGACCCATCGTACGTCGCTCAGCCAAATGTCGCCCCGCCGAACGTCGCCTCACCTACTTAAATTCTGTCAAAACACGTCTTGTATTTAACAAGTAAATACGAACAGGCAGAAAAAAATCCGTATTGTACCTTTAGTGTTGTATGCTGGTTGATTAATTCCATTTAATATGCATATAACCGGACACAGTTCCATAAATAATGTACAAAAAGCTACACTCCCTTCTTTTTTGATCATTAAAGTTTTCGTTCAAACAAAAAAGTGGATGTATTTGATAAAAGGATCACAGTACCTAGATCTAGCATTTTGTATTCAGCTCTCGTCTAATTTGCCAGATCGGATCGCACGAGGCGCGGAAGATCTGACCTGGCAAAATCCGATCGATCCGAATACAGCAACCCTGATTAAGTTACTAAAGTAATATCCCTTTTATATTACATATCTTCTATTTTTACTTCGATATAAATAAGATGTGAAACCAAAATAATTATTCAAATATAGGTGCCATATAATCTGCAACGTGTTGATACACCATAAAACCAAAATAAAAAAAATCATCATCAAAGAATTAGGCATAAATAGGCTGCAATTTTTATAAATCTATAGGAGTGTTTAATTTTATGTAACATAATTAAATACATTGCATGTGAAAAATACGTGCTCTTAAAATAACTGGTTCCAACATATTGTTCACCTGCATTTTTTAAACGTATTCTGCATTCAAGACAGATACAGGCTTACAAATAGTGAATTCGTTACAGCGTTTTGCAGCTGAAAGGTCTTGTCTGTTGAGGGATTTAAACCAACGACTGCCTGACTAGGAACTTATTCAATTCTAAAAATAGCGGGACAAGAGTACAACAGGGGAAGTCACTTTCAAAGAACGTAGTCGCGTGTACCATTATTAACCCAGATCGTGATTTTAGTTACTTCCCCTGACGGTCCGTCCACAGAGTCACAAGCAACGGCTGTTACAATTAGCGTAACTGAAGTACTTCCGTCGTCCAATCATAATTGTCAACTCGTCTCATCCTTAATGTGTCACTGTAGGTGCATTTTATTCAGCAGTACTTAACAGTGCCGAAAAGCAGTTATTCAAACCGCAACGACTGTATGACTGATTTGAATTTGGTATTCAAAAATGAGAACCAAAAATTGGAGGAAACTATGAAATAAATTTTAATATTTCAAAATAAATTATTTCCCCGGCGTCAATCAGGGCTGTTATATTTCGATCTTCTCAGATCGTTCAGCACGACTTTTATGTCGTGTTACTGGTACTGTTTAGTTTCTCAGCATGAACATTTCGGCCCGGGTGGTTCCAATACTCCCACTTTCATAGCTTTGGGTATTGTTTAATCACCCCTTGGATATGGTGCCTGCTTTTTAATTTTGTCTTTTGGCAGTACTTGTGATATGCAGGCTCCATAACCTCAGATCCCCTTTCTAAATTCAAGTTTGTTTAGTTCTGCTCATTGTTTTCTCGTTTAGGGCAACCCCATTATTTTAACTGGGGACCATTCGCCGCTTTTCATGGAATTACACGCTAGTGTAGCATTGAAGGTTCCATGTGCACCGCCGTATGAACACATCTGCGGATGTCTCTAAATTGTTTTTTTTTTTGTACTTTTAGCATGTGTAAATGTTGTGTTCTGCTCAACCCAGGGCTAGAGTGCGTGGACGGTAGCATGCATTTCCACTACCGTCCATGAACAGGCTCAATCAAACCGAGCCTGCAACATTTTCGTTTTTGTGTTAGCGACCTGTCACGTTTACAATTTTTTTTTTATTGTGGGACGTCTGACGTAGTGTGCGACACCCTCTAGTTCCGGGTTGGGCAGAACTCAATACTTTTACATGTTACAAGTACAAAATAAAATTAAGAGACATTCGTAGATAATTTAATGAGACCTTAAATGATACATAGAGTCTCTGTCTGTGATATGAATTTTTAAAATTTCACACATTGCATTAAATACATGTACAATTGATTGGAATTGTTCTAAAACTGTTCATTGCCTACCGAGTAGCAAATAATGCTTTGTTTGATTGCGACAATTTGACAATATTTTAGTTCTTCTGTACTCTGACCACTGGAAAACAGTAAATCTTTATATATTATCACGAAATTCTTGAAGTAATGTCCCTCTGTAAGATGGAAATCTAGTGAATCACAGTTTTTAGGAGTTCAATAGAAATTTAATAATCGGACAAGAGAAGAATGGGCACAAATAGCTATTTTAATTTGATTCTCTTCGCAAAGTCTTTTATGTATGATGAAATGTTAATCATAACTTTGGTCAAGCTACTTAGTTGCGCTTAGAAATGTTCTCTGTGTGAACAAGGATTATCTGTAGGTTATTGCCATTTATATTAAGGAAATAATCTTTACACCATTGTCAATTGTAGTAAAGCTTTTAGCTATTGCCTTCATGGAGAAAGCTAGGTCACTGTCTTTATAATTGATTTCAATACTTGTTCTTTAGATTGATTAAATGATATACAAATTTTTGTGACATGTCCAGCAATACATACTTAAACGTGTTCAACCAGTATGTTTTTCTATCAATACAAAGCTCTCAAAGCATGTTAGCTAATTATATATCAGTTTTGTAAAGAGTAGCTGTTCTTGAAGTGAGTTTTCAGTTAAGAGTGACAAGCACATTTCAATTAAAATTCTTCTAAAACAATATTTTGTAATTATCCATAAAATGGATTATTCATAGTATGCTTTTTACTGGTCGCTTAATCATTAACGTTTGTATCTGTAGGTAAGCCTCTGAAAAACGTGGATTCTGTAGTTGAAAGTTTAGAACTTATACTTTTATAGTCAAGTCCTTTAAAGATGAAAATGTGTCTGCTAATAAACTAGTTCTGTCCTCGAAGAGGTTGGTTGCTTGTAGACTAGTCCTTACTTCAAAAGCTAGAAAGCAGCATGTTTTCCGACTAACTTGTCCTTTGAAATATAATTCATGCTTTTAGACTAGTCATGCCTTTGAGTGCTAAGACCTATATGAAATCTTTCTTGGCAGCAATAAAATATTCTATAGTATATCATCCGTAGAATCACTACATAATGTAAGTCGGAGATAAATCTTACTGGTTCCATTGAAAGTAAAAGTGCAATAGATAAGAACTTCGTTAAACTGATATGTATCTATATTTGATTCAAAACTTAACTAAAAGAATAACTTTTACTATACTATACTACAAAATAAAAGACGAATACTCCTTTACAGTGTTTTCAGTTACATGTATAATAAACATGGAACGATTTTATGGGTTAAGAAGTGAGTAACCTATTGTTACTTACGGCAACTGAGATTTCCAATTATTACAAGAAATGTGATCCCATAATGTCTATATTACCCCTAGGTGTACTATAAGAACCATGGTCGTAAAAAGGAAAATGTACTAAAATATTTTAATCGCGCATTTCTTTCTAATAACGCGCAATTCGTTAAATGGGTACTGTGCATACTGAGCAAGTGGTATTTTGCTTACTGAACAAGTGGTAATTTGCAGAGTTTCTCTGCGATATGAAATATTGAGACGATGTGACTGGTGTCAGGGGCGTACCTGGATGATTTTGAACTGTACGTCAGATAGAGCAGCATAACTATGAACCAAGCAGCTATGCTGCGAGTATGGGGTAGGAGAGAGAGAGAGAGAGAGAGAGAGAGAGAGGGGGAGGGAGAGAGAGAGAGTCTCGATTGGATTGTGTCTCGATTGGATTGTGTAAGGATATTCTATTTTTGTTGTTATCGTTTTTGAAATCATCGTAATGTTTAAACTTTAGTTTCATGCATTACTTTTACATCCGATTTTGTCAGGTTTTTGATACCCATACGTTGTGAATGTGTCAGGTTTTATCAAAAAATCATTGATATATCTTTCTCATATAAGGTAAACATTTTCTAGAAAACGTTTACAACATCAATTTTTGCAAACGAAAGTTCACTGCGTAAATTGCTTTTGTATTTCAGTATCCTGATCAGGATGTAGACTGACAAATTGAATTGCACATCGATATTGACGTTAATTGTTATATTAAGCGCAAGCATTTTTTCTTGAGACCACAGATGACTCAAGTATTTTTGTTTTCCATTTGCATGCTTGGATACAAATGTTTTACCTGGGACCTCTATGGCCAAGTGGTTAAGGTCGCTAACTTTGAATCACTTGCGCCTCAACGATGTTGGTTCGAGCCTCACTCATGGCGTTGAATTCTTCATATGAAAAAACACTCCAGCTGGCTTACGGAATGTCCTTGGTTCTACCCGGGTGTCCGCCCTTGATAAAATAATGCAAGGAGGAGCACCTGGAAAAAAAACTGTATGAAATGTTGCCAATAGGACCAGCTTTTATCAATAATATATTTATTTTTTTGTAAACAATATATGATTTCGACTGAAGAAAAATATCGAAGGTGTTACCATTGCCCGTTCCTAGGCAGTGCAAACAGTGTTCCTTTTGTCATCGCAGTCTGTTTGTGTGCGTGCATGCATGTGTGCGTCTGTGTTTCTATATAAGGCGGGACTATTTGGCGATGTGCAGCTCTGGCTGTATTTGCCGTGCCTTATGCTTGCAAGGAATCTACCCTTACCATTTACAAATTTACAAGATTTTTGCAGAAACAAATAAATTTATTTCAAAAACGAATTTGATAAATCTCATGCAGATGATAATGTTAAACGAAGAACTTGAAATAGCCGCCTAACTCCCTTTAGGTTTTACATTTTATTGCATTTTTTCACACTTAAGTTTTTTTTCATTTTCCCGGTATCGAATTTAATTTTACGCACAGGCGTATCGGCGTATGTCCAGGTTCGCCCCTGGGTGTATGATGAAAGATGAAGTACCACTTGTTCAATATGCATAGTACCCGTTTATCGAAAAGTGCGTTATAGGTCAGAAATGTGCGATTGGAATGGGTAAGTATATTTTTCTGTTCATGACCATGGTTCTTATGGTGTACCTAAGGGTAGGGTATAACATGACTTGTGTTTTTTTTCTTGTTTAGTGCAAGTGAGGCGTTTTGCTTTAATATCTTTAAATACATCATTTTGTATAGCTTTATGACTACCTTTAATTTCTTTATTTTCACCTTAAGACACTTACATCCTACTTCACTGAATCAATTAATATTTTCCTATAAAATGCTGCATTTTCATGTACGTAAACAATTATTAATGCACGTCTGTTGATCATGAGAATGATAAATATAAAAAAGTTGTCGTATTGCGGATGTTGCGAACACATAAACTGCAATAACTTTCATGCACTTTATAGCAGTAACTGTAATGTACTTTATAGAGAATAATATTAGTTACACTGCTTGTTGGTGACAGGATACGGGAAATACGCTGTCGAGGAAATCCATATCAGGCGAGAGCGAAGCTCAAGTCTGATATGGATTTTCGAGACAGGGTATATCCCGTATCCTGTCACCAACAAGCTGTGTAACGATTTTATCTTGCCGACTACCCTTTACTTACATGCTATAATCAACACATTTTGTAAATTAACAAAGCTACTTACATTGCAGACTGGAATCCTACAATCATTTGTTTGGTCATCATGTTTTGTTTATAGTTGATTTAC
The DNA here is from genome assembly GCF_021730395.1 of Mercenaria mercenaria. Taxonomy (NCBI): domain Eukaryota; kingdom Metazoa; phylum Mollusca; class Bivalvia; order Venerida; family Veneridae; genus Mercenaria; species Mercenaria mercenaria. The sequence continues at coordinate 9,663,132 of NC_069377.1, read as the reverse complement.
ACCAGCCATAAAATGCACAATGACCTGTGTTTTGGTTAAATCACAAAACACAAAAGCTCATTTACACAGGTTTCAGAAACACTTAAGAACTTCTTCAAGTTGTTGCTCCATCCCTTCGAAAGTCACTTAATTTCACGATGTCAAAAATGTCATGATACTTCGGCTTTCATCCCGTTTCCTGTTAAATCATATCTTGCACGTAGATTAAATGATCCTACAACAAACTGCTGAGTAACAAATATATCAATTCCTTTAGTTTACGATGATTTAACTTAAAACAAGATTTCAACGTCCGTGTATCCCATACAGAGTTATTCCGCTTTTACGGCTAACTTTTGTCAAACTTCATGAGCCTCAACTTAAGTAGAATGAAATCGGCAAGAAAACACTAAATTTACTCATGGAAACGATACTATCGCTGGAGCTAATAAATAATCTGACTTGATTCAATTATGCCAGCAGTGTGGCAGCCATTTTGTTTTAATCAAAATTCATATTTGAAATATACTAGCAGGATATGGAATATATCTTGTCTCCACGTGACGTCTATTGACCAATAGAAATGCAAGACACTTGTAGGAGGCAAGATAATGTTTTTTACGTGATCGATATTTCATCGGTAATTTAACATAACCTTGTAAGCGGAACGTGAAAGACGAAATTAATATTAATGACTATTTAATAGTACAAACGTAAACGCTTCTTTGAACTAGAAAATGGTAAATATGATTGACATATAATGATTCTAATACACTTTACTGACCATTTTTATTGCGTTTTAATCCTTTCATTTCCAGAACAATATGCATGGTGTAATCTGAGATGTTGATATTTTATACATTAAACCGACCAGTTAGAGAAAGACTTAACAAGTAATTTTATTCAGAACAAATCATTTCCATCTATTTTGTTTTGTGGCAATTTGAGAATTCTGACCAGCGATATTTTACTCATGTTTTAAAGGAACTAGTAAAATGAAAACAAAAGAGTTTTTGGTTCTTAATTATTCCTTAGATAATCTGCAGAAGAACCTGAGCTCTAATTAATACATTGATACAAACATGTTTCTAAATCTAATTAACCTTGCCCTACAAAATTTCTCTGATGATTTTGTCGTTGTTTCAATTTAGACAGTAATATTTATTGTTTAAACGATTGCTTATCTAAAAGCACTGAATAAGCTGCAAAAAGTGCAGATCTCGATCAGACTGCACAGACATGCAGGCTGTTTATGATCTACACCGGTCGCAAAGGAAGAATTGACCGTGTCCAGCATGATTGAGATTAAAATGAAAATGACATGCGCAGAAGATTGATGGAGCAACGTTTTGACTTCCTATAAAAAAGACAGTTCCTGTGTTCAAAAAATCAAAGCGTTGAAAGCACAGAAAGGTTGAAACCTTTCGATATGCTGTTAACAAATTATAATCTAAAGAAATACATTTTGTTCTGGGAAGAAGTGTGTATGTAGTCTTCACTTTCAAAGGAACTTGTATTAAAGGAATGAAGGTAGTTATTCGCCGGATATGCCACCGTGGTCTACTCAATTGTAGTCCATATTAAAGTACAATTTTCCCGACTAGTAAAGGCTATTTTCATGTCAAATATCAGCCTTATTGATGCTCGACTGTAAAAAAGAATTCTGCTGATGTTTTTAAGCTACGTTATATGCTTCAAAAAGTTTGTCGAAGCTGTTTGGTAAAATGAAAGTAATAGTATGTATTTCCTGATGTCTACCTATATAGTATTAGCGTTTCCATCACGTGTATCAGTCACGTGACCATGGCTTGACTCCCATAAGTAGTCATGATGTGCATCTCCTCAGATCTTTTCCTACACCAAGAGCTAGGTTTAACATGTAATAAAGTAGTAAAATATATCTCCGATATCGATCTAGAATCTGAGCAGACGATGTAATGAGAAAAATAGAGGGTAAATCAATGTCTGTGCACCCTGAACAATGAGAACAATGGAGGGTAGGTCAACGCAGCCTAAACAAAGGCACTGATGACGGACTCTCTTAGGTATGACTTAGTCAGTAGCAGACGATGTTTTCTAAACCATGTTTATTCAACAGTGACTACAAAATCATTGTGTACATAAATGCGCTCCCGGTGTTCCCAAACTGCGCATATCATTTAAGAAAGATAAAACAAACAAAAAAGTAATTGTGGTCCTACTGCTCATAAGGTTATCAGACTATTCTCCATGTAGTCAGATCTCTAACAGTTCATCTCAAATATTATTTCTGTTTGCTATGTGTCAAGAATTTTTATAATTGTAAGTTGAAGCATATTTCCAAGAATTACGAAATTGTGGTGGTAATTAGTAAATCAAAAGAACTAATTAGAAGAATATGAAAATAATATCGTAGAATCAGACGACTACAGGCAATGCCGACTACAGGCAATGCACATCGAAAAGTACCAGAATGCACTTACTGCCGCCACAACACCCAGAAAAGTTCAACTCCAAGAATTCAACACCTCAAAAGTTCAACTCTAAGATGATTCTCAAAGTAATCAGATCTCCAAGATTATAAATTTGCTCAACTCCCAAGACTATCAATGTTTGCCAGGTTTCAAGTTGTATGTTATAGCGTTTCGAAAAATAACGAACAAATCTACAGTTGGCAGCGGGCTACCTCAATACCAAATAATATATATTTTTGACGTTATCAATGCTACTTCCTATGTTCACCAGTCTGTTGTACATATAATATTTGAGTAAATGTTTTCTTGACAAAACGTAATGTATTAAATAAATAAGGCTACTAATTAAGAATAGCCGTTGTGTCGACTTCCACAAAACAAAAATACAATATTCAGATATATAGAATAATGTTTTGATAAATGAGCATGGGTCCCTTCTCTTATTCTTAACTATAAGCTAGAAGACATAATTTTAAAAGTATTTCCATGTAGCTAGGTTGAAAGTATCGAGTCGAATAGAAAAATCTAATTTTTTTTTCAAAATTCAACACGCTATCACATCATTCACCAACTTTCACAATTTTTGGAGCACGGTTGTATAATTCTACACATTTATGCGAAATCAACTTCTAGTTTAGCTAACCCTAGAAATACAATGTAGTGATGTCACGACTTAATTATGACACCAATACATTAAAAGTGAAAAGAAAATCGTGTTACGAGTGTTTTGACAATTAAGGAATACGGATCTTTTCTCTCTTTTTTCAGAAGATATAAATATATATTGATATATATTGAACTTATATAGCTGCGCTGGCGGGGCACATGAATGGAAATTTTCATTGTAGGGTTACATCGAGAGAAGACGCAAACGCCCCCTTGTGATGCTTTGATTCTATTTTGCTTAAATTAAATCAAATAGTTTGATTTATCGGGGACACATATGTAGGCCAACATCGAGAAACTTTACATCACGCAAACGATCCCATGTGATATTCTACATAACTAATCACTCGTTATGTACTTCTTTGATTCTATTTTGCTTAACGATCAATTTTAAAGACTCTGTTTTATTAAGGTTTCGGCCTTATGGCCTTTATCAAAATGACAAATTTGAGAAAATTTCTAAAACATGGCGTTCTTTCAGTTAACAACAATTGTAATACAAATCCGGAACTGGCGTAATGTTGTTAAAGACACTGATTCTGGTATGCAAGGTATGTGGCCTATTTTCTGCGTAGTAGCATTAAGAGGCAATATACAAGACTGGACGACTGATAGACTTGCTTCTGTTTATCATATTAAGCTACTGTATAGCTACTGTGCAGTACATAGATTGCATGTGATATTTTTCACCTTTATAGCAAACCAGTTCTTACTTTTATAACGAGTTTAGAAAGCCTGATTAAATTGGGACTAAACAAACAAATTGATAAAGTACATCAGCATATTTATTTTTCAATTAAATAAATGTCATCGCGAAGCCCCGCTAAAATCGAGACACATTTACGATTTACAGGGAATGCCAATATTTATCTTGTATATGATGAAATAAGTCTATTTTATATTACATATTGAAACAAACATGTAACAAAAAAAAACGTGCAGATGCAGCACGATTGCATGCTAACATTACATATGTAATGTGTTACTTATATTGACACATCGAAGCAATGTAGCAAACACTAAATTGACATAAAAATAGTAAAACTTAAACAAATACTTTGTCTCAATTTTACATCAATCGTGAAAAAAATATCAAAAGATAAAATTAAATTTAGGAAATATATAAGATGAATCGGTCTTTATCAAAGCTGTACTAAAATAGGAAAAAATTAAGAATAAAGGAAAGTAATTCAAAAATCTAGTCCATTTTTAGACGATATCAAACAATTTCTTATATAACAAACTCCTACGCCAACGTAAGAACTGCGAAGGAGTCGGGAGGTAGGAAGAATCGCAGGTATATACATGTACAAAAATGATTCAGATCAAATGCTGTTTTATTACTGATAAGTGTAATATGTTATATTAATTTCGAATTATTTTTATCGTCATATTTTCATGCGCTTCGGTCACATTTGGGGTTTTCTGAAATGTTTTTTTTAAAGGAATACACCTTCACTTTCCAAATTAGCCATGACCGGTGGGTCAACAGACCTAAAAACATATTTTTCATACGAAATGACGCATTCTTTAACTTTATTGTATTTATATATGTATGGAAATATCAACGGACTGTAGAACAATGTTCAGAGAACAGTTTATATCAATAAAAATATCTGTCGATTGGCCTGAAAAACGGGTTAAAACCCTACAGCGGATTAATCTGCCTTTCAAAATATATTGGAAGTATAGAAACTGTTAGCGAACAGCATGGATCCTGACCAGACTGCGCGGATGCGCAGGCTGGTCTGGATCCATGCTGGTCGCAAACCCACTATGTTGGTTTTCTCATGGCACGGCTCATTTGTCAATTAGGCTTAAACTAAATCATAAGTACGTGCAAGCAAAGGTTCATTCCTATCTAACGCCTTCATCGAAAGACAGGTTCTAATAAATAATTAGTAGAAATAATTAAAGGTTGGTATGTGATCACTGTCCGTTCATTGAAGAATTTAGTCATTTCTGTAAGACGACGACAAATAGGCTTTGGTAAATACGCAATACAAATATGTCTGTTTAATTTTCATTATGCAATGAAACTTATTTTTGGATTTACATGATTAAAGCTAAGATTGTTCTTTCTAAGCGCAAAAAATTATCCTATTCAGATATAACATTTCCGTCATCCCGAAAGCTGATCCAGTCTATTTCATTATTACTCTGAGAGCTAAAATGATGATATTTAAAAAAGAATGTAGTAAGACCTCCTGGTCCCATTCTGCCTCAGGACTCTGCATTGTATTTTGAATAAAATGTGATTTTCAACATGGTTATATTACACATCCTTTTAGATAAAAAAAAAGATTTTTGTTCCCTATAGAACGTTATTTTAGCCTCATGTTTGCTTCACCAATGGTATCACTTAATATATTATAATAATAATTGTATTTTACTTTCAGCGGTGATGTTTCAAACTTCTGTTAAAATTCTGGATTTAGTCTTTTCATTTGTGACACAGACAACATGTATGATACTTATCTATTCTTTATTTCTTCTGCATTAAGATCAGTTCAATTATATTATTTTAAATGGACAGTCTCGCAATTAGAAATAAGATAGACAGTCTGTAAGCTTAAGGCAATATACCATTTTGCCGTTTTGGCAAGCATTACTCCGGTTAATAATGCATTAATTCGGTAATCAATACCTGGGCATTACATCATAGCTATGTCGTTTCAATATTGGATCGAAAAGACAGACCAGTATGACTACAATGATAATTACACTTTATGATGACATTTAATGAAAGTCTATGCTGGAAACCAGTCGTCGAACAAAATCCCAAGTTCTGAATTCATTAATTTGTCATAAATTATACTCGCATCACATCAGCTTAAGAATCCTTTTCATTACATTTTGCAAAACATGTCTTATTAAAGAATTAACACATATTAGGAGAAACCCATGTGTTAAATATTTTAAGCTGTGTGATAACTTAATGAGGATGTACCCCAAGTGACTATAACTGTTAAGTTTTTGTATTTTAAATACATTTGAGCCGCACCATGAGAAAACGATCATAGTACACTTGCGACCAGCATTGATCCAGACCAGCCTGCGCAGTCTGGTCAGGATCCATGCTGTTCGCTTTCAAAGCCTATTGCAATTAGAGAAACTATTAGCGAACAGCATGGATCCTGATCAGACTGCGTGGATGCGCAGGCTGATCTGGATCCATGCTGGTCGCAAATGCAGTATGTTGGTTTTCTGATGGTGCGGCCATTTTGTTTTGAATATACACAAAGATTCTTCTTAATAAATAATTATATTCATCACTCTGTCTGAATGCTTTCAAATAGTCAAGAGATAAATGCTTTAGACATCTACAAAACATGTATTTGATATGAAATAATTACTATGAATTATAAATAAAATAATGCAAAACATTAACAAACTTTATCTGCTTGTTATTAATTTAAAAATACTAGTTATTGTCAATAAATTATGAAATATAATCTGTTTAAGCAAATATGAGATAAGTTTATTAATTAATCAAATGTAACAGAAATTCATAGATCAGAACAGCCTTTGTAAACAGCATTACATAAACCAGTTATCTACAGACATAGTATTGTATGCTTGCTTCCAACACTATGCAAATGGTCAGATCGAGCGATAAAACCACAGCTAATGCTGCTTGGAGTTCATGTTACAAAGATTAAACCATTTATTTATTCTATTTTCAATATCAGTGCATTATTGTTTGCTGATGTTTTATCATTTTATATTTTTCATTTACTAAAATATTGCAAAAGAAGGTTCTATGCTTGATTCAATCGCCAATCGCAGAGTTTGTAACGGGTAGAAATAGTATCTCATGTCGTCTGCTTCTGCAAGAAGAACACAAGAAAGTGATTAAGAAATAGATTTTACTACTCCCGGAATATCAGTAATATTTTTAAAATGCCTACACAACAGGATAGTAACAGTAAAAATGTACATTCCTTCAAAAATAAAAGGGAAGTGTATACTCAGTGTTACATGTATAGTTTTGTAGAAGTTGTTTATTTTGTTATTTTTAGTTACATTTTCATAGATTAGAAATAGTTTCAACCGATTAGAAAATGATAATTTAAAATGATAATAATGGTATTTAAATAATATAGTACTGATAAAAAGCCAACGTATACCGTAGACTGGGAAATATTCGCGGTGGTTTTATTTTTGCTAATGTTCACAAATAATGCCATTCGCGAATTCAAATATTCGTGAATATTGGCCATTATGCCTAAAATACAAACACTCACGTTTCCCGAATTTTTAACAACGCGGATAAGGCTGCTCACATTGCGAAATAAAATCTGCGCGAAAATTTACCAGTCCATAGTATATAGAATTATCACGTAGAGTATATATTTCGACAAAAGAAGGATAAAAATGAAAATTCAAAAGGAATTGTAAGACTCAGAGAACGCAGTTCCTTACTCTTTTATTTATGATAATACTATGCTGTTTATTATTACCATGACGAAACATGTACAAGTCTGTAATAAACTGTTCTTTACAAAGAAAACATACGGCTGTGTATGTATAGCTTTAAATGTCATGTATATAAAGCCATCGAAAACGTATCGTAAATAAATAGGCAAAGCAAATGAACTTTAAGATAATAGTTTCGTGGTTGTATTTGAAACCAAATGGATTTATCGAGATTATAGTTGAAAGAGCGTTCAGCCAAAAGTTAATGACAATTAGCAACTAATGTAAAGTTTGTTTTATATTATACAGCACAAGCCAAGTAGATATCTTTTGACCTTAGTCTAAGCTAGAATTTATCAGGATTTTAGTGGGATGACTGAAAGACTTCAATAGGACATGACGTCGGCGGCCTGCATGCACATTTTCCTGTCGAAAATATTTTATATTTACATAATTAGAATGAAATTTTGTACAGTTAGATTACTTTGATTTTATCGTTCTGTTTATTGTCATAAGAATAAAAATGTACTCTTCACTACCCAAATACATGTTGCAACAGAAACTATACTTGCAGTGGTCGAATATTTAAGGTTTTGAATCATTTGGCCATCACCACTATTGACTTAAACCCTTATTAAGGATGTTAAATTCTTCAATAGAAGGAATCTGTCCAGCTAGAATATTGAAGGCCAAACGTTATGTCTGAAATGATATATAGAAAGAATGGATGCAGACAGAATTACCGCGGTGCCTGTTAGAAAAAAGAACAATTTAATATAATTTTGGGACCTCTAAATGCTCATTTGTTTGAAGCTTTTCCTTCGTTTGAAGAGAGTAATTCTCTGGTCTATACACCAAAGCTAAGAAATCAACTAACTCACAACACAGGGTTTATTATTCTGGCCAGCTTATTTTATTTTTATCCATTACCTTAATAGCTTGTTGTCGTGTAGCTGAGTCATCGAATCTTTATTTTTTTATATTTTAATGTGAAGTTAAGACATTACAAAATGAACCTAACTATAAATTACTTTGCAATATATGTGCGAAACTGAAAATTCACACAATGAAGATAATTGTAAAGTACTTTGCAATTTATGAGCGAAGCTGAATCATTGCCAAAGTAATGTTAATTATCAATTTCTTCTTTATACTTTATATTTTATGTGTAAAATTGCATCATCACCGACAATAAAACATTGAATACTTTAATACTTTACAGTTCTAATCTCAGTTTTATTTCGTATAATGCCGCAATTATATCACCGTTACTTGTGCTGAAAAAAGATATGCAGTAGAGAGAATTTTAATTATTTAACAGTTGTTTAATATTGCAATATGCGAATAAATAGGGCGAAAAGTATAAATTAGGCAAATGAAGTGTTGTCGGTACTGAGATAGAAAAAAACATTAACCTCTCCAACGGACGTCTAAGAATAATTTTCATTGCCAATGCATGTGTACAGTTCAATAAAAGTTGCTATCGTAAAGTTCTTTTTTAGGACTGACCATTTTGTAAAATAGACATTAATGAGCCGCACAATGAGAAAACCAACATAATGCATTTGCGACCAGCATGGATCCAGACCAGCCTGAGCAGTCTGGTCAGAATCCATGCTGTTCGCTAATTTGTTTCTCTAATTACAATCGGCTTTGAAAGCGAACATCATGGATCCTGACCAGACTGCGCAGACGCGTAGGCTGGTCTGGATCCATGCTGGTCGCAAACGCACTATGTTGGTTTTCTCATGGTGCGGCTCTTTTGTGTATGAACTTGCCGACATTCTATGCAGCTCATTCTTATCAATTTAAACATAAAATCTTAAGCTGACACAAGCTGCTACAGGGTGTGGTCAGAAACATCTTGCAAGTTTTAGGTATGCCAGATTCATTGCTACAGGCTAACTGCTATATATAATTGTATTATTTAATGAGGAAAACAATTAACTGTCTATAAGATCTAGGAGCATGCAGAATGTAACAGAGTTTGGGGAACAATTCCTATCTCTCAACACTCCCTCTCCCGCTCCAACAAATCTCTGGAATTTCTATCACGTACTGCCCCGCTGTATTTAGTATCGTGTTAGTACCTGCAATTTCATAACGGAGTATTGACCGTCGGATTTTATAGATTTGTTGTTAATGTTAAGTTCTGATAGGTTCTGCAAATAAGGTACTTTTAAATAGTCAAGAAAATAAGATCTTTCCAAAGTTTGTTGCAGACCAGATACAAGACATCTGTTTTTCTTTCTACATTAAATTAATTGATATTAGCAAATATAAATCCATCGCAAATATTACCAAGTCTAGCGTACGATATTTTATAAAGTGCTAAAAAAGGCACAGCTTCCTTGTCAATGGCCAATGTCAATTTACACAAACAATTCGATGTAGTTTCTTGCAAAAACAAAATTCATATAACAATCCTAGGTCATTTTTCAAAATTGCAGTCATGATTACTTTCAAATGACGATATTGAACTAAAAAGTTGTCTTAGAATTTCGCTTCTGTATAATATAAACCATTACTTAAATCAGGGGATTCAAAAAGAAACCAAGCAAACGCACAAATATCTAGATCAACTCAAACTAGAGCTATTTAAAGGCGACCAAGACGCCGCTTTTATACAGGGAAAGCAAATGTAGTGATTGTGATTGACCTTCAAGTGGGGCTTGGATTCAGTTTTGTTATATTTTCTGGTCCTTTGGGATCATGGAGTCCATTCAACATATGCATGATAGAGTTCCGCTTAAGCCGGTGCTAAGGGGCGCGAGAGGTGTTGCACATTTCATTACCTCTCATGGACAGACTCAATCCAACCGAGACTGCTATTATCCTTCTTGGTTGCATTCTTTGCATCCAAAGGATCTTTTTACAGATTTTATTAGTAACCTGCGTTGTGCACAATGCATGTCGCCTTGACTGGGCAATAATTGATCAATCTTTAAGAAAACCCCGCCAGTGGTAACGGAGATATAAATCTCTTAACTATAAGTGTGACCTTGACCTTGGACCTACTCTGCATGTTGTATGGATGAGGTTACCTATTCATGTTAATATAATGTAAGCAATGATATGTACATTATATGAAGTAGACTTGAAATTTAAGCTTTTCGATCTTTGACCTCTTAATGTCACCTTCATCTTGGACTTAGAGACCAGAACTTCTGCTCTTCACTGTATCTTGATGATGTATAAAGTAATTTTATGAAAAAGTTTCAAAACATTTAGACAATATGGACTGGACAAGAACTTAAAGAAGTAAAGCTATTTGACTTTAAACATTTTTATCCGATGCTTGAGTTTGGATTAAATGACTTGGTTTATGCGTTGTACATGTAGTCTTGATTATTTCTGTCACTTTTAGGAAAATTTTCATAGCAACTTAGAAAACATGGGGCCGACATGAAGTTAAGCTAAGCTATTTGACCTTTGACCTCTTACTGTGACCTTGACCTTGGACGTAATGATCTGGATAGAGAACTCTGCACATTGTCTAGATTGCGTTGAAAGCTGTTTTGTTTTAAGAAATCTTCTTTGCAGTTAAGAATATATGAAGCAGATGCAAAGTTAAGCATTTTGATATATGACATCATGGTTTGGCCTTGACCTTTTCCTAGAGATTTGATCGTACTCTGTCTATTGCCAGGTTGGAAATCTTACAAGGTTAAGAAGATACGGAGCAAACACGAAGTTGAGCAATTTTTTAGCTTTGATTTCCAGTGACATTTACAGTGACATTGACTTGGTCTTAAAGATTTTCATGTACGTTTTTACATGTTGTCTTGGTATTATGGACAATGTGTGCTTTTTATCTGAAAACTTTCCCAGCGCTTAATAAATACGGAGCGGAGTCTATTTTATGTATGTTACAGTTATAAAGATTGGTATTAACAAAAAATGAACTTTAATTAAACTTGCATATCGAGGAAGGTTATTACAACAACATCTTGGATGAAAAGCAAGCATTATGATCAAACTTGTTCTGAAGATTGACTACATTGAAAATACTGCGTTAATAAGCAAGAACTCTTTGTTCTTGCATGCAGAACGGGAGTTTTCGGTTATTCAATAGGCCTGGAAAGGACCATCTTACCCCCTGACTCTTGTTACTTTAAATGCCGTGTATGTATATTTATATGAGCTATAATTGTGTCGATGCGACGTTAAGCCCAAGAAAATAGATAAATAAATAAATTACCTTAAAGACACATCTGACAGTTTTCTACATGTATATATGTATAGGCAAAAGTTTTCCTGCAGACAGAATTTCTTTTAACTTTGTGTACTGACTGAGAAAGTTAAAAACGGGAATATATATTAAAAAGCATAGGTACCGGTGCTTGATCTTGAAAATAGATTTTTTTCAGTATTTCCCGACTTTCAAGGGCAGACAATTCATGACCAAGGCTGGGTACATATGATTTGCTTTATTCTATATTTCTGTTTTTGATTTGATTCTCTGTAAGTAAAAACAGTTTAAAAAAGAAATTCTTTCCGTAAGAAAATTTTGCCCTAAGTCAATAAAGACACTGGCAAATGTCCTTGACTATGAACATGACAAAATGATACCTCAAAGTCCTGGTCTTTCCCGTAGACCGAATTTCTTAAAACTTTGTATAAATTTATATATATCATGCTAATGATGACTAAAATAGAAATATAAATTAAACTGCACTGTTCCCTTGCGTTAATATTGAACTATCTGCCCTTGAAAATTGGATGTTTTAGTATTTTCTGAATTTCAGGGAAAGATAATTCAAGATCACGCACCGGTCCCTATGACTTTTAATATGCATATTTCCGTTTAAAACTTGATTCTAAGTCAGTACACAAAGTTTCAAGAAATTATGTCTGTAGGAAAATGTTTGCCTATATACATATAGAAAACTGTCAGATGTGTTTTTAAATAGGTTTATTTCATGTCACAAAAACGCTCATTTCCTATCTCCCATTTATTTAATTTCCGTCTAGAATTTGACTATCCTTAAAAGCACCCAACCGCTTACGAAAGCAAAACAAGAATTTATTGAATTAGTACACTTGGGAAATATTTAACTCCATGCGTTTTAAAAGTTTTCTCTATGGGCATATTCAACTTTATATCCAATATAAGAACAGATCGACTGTAAAAGAATGAGATCAGCATCAAATATTTAAAAGCATTTCAGTTTTCTGGTCTGCCGGCATGTGTTGAGAGTCATTTTCAACAAATTCACAGAGTGGAATACATCTTGTATAATATCATACATAGTGATACATTATAATAGAATTTTATTAAAAGTACATTAGGTCTGCTGAAAAAACGTATACTTGCTTATGGACTTGAAGGATATATCAGTGACGAAAATACAAAGTCATTCGTTTGTAAAGAAATATTCAGAAGAATATTTGTAATGCTTTACTTTACATGAAATATTAAAATTAACCATAATGAAGAGAAGAAATCCATTTCTGATTTCATGCTTAATATTAAGTAATTTGATTGTAAAAATGCTTAAGTTTCTAAGTTTATAATAATTTGTTTCAACTCGGTGGTGATAATAGCTTCAAGATTCTAATCACACTCACTCTTTGCCATTCTTTTTAACCTGTTTAAGATACAGAGACAGCACGAAACCGAAATCTGTTCAAAGCAAATTTATGTAGAGCTCTATTTCTTCTGTCTATGGAACGAAGTTAACTTAATACTTATTGTCAAAAAATGTCTAAATTATCATATTTTTGTTACATACGTAGACTATAATTTGAATATATAAATTATGCTGATAATGTCAACATTAGTATGCGCTGTTTTTCTAGTTTTCAACATGTATTTTTGCGTTGTTAACTAATGCCGTTCAGTAAAATAGTATCGATACATTCTGATTTCATGCTTCCAATATCTGCTCAAATTCTTCAACCTTAAACATTAACCCTTCGCCTGCTGGCGGCAGATGATTCTGCCTTTGCGACCAGTGCAGACCAAGATCAGCCTGCACATCCGTGCAGTCTGATCATGGTCTGCACTATTCGCTATTCAGTCAGTAAATTTTCAGTGCAAACCCCTTTGAATAATAAATGGTACTGTCCAAATTGAAAGATGGACCAGTCCATTATAGAAATATAGCAGGGTAAGGGTTAATAATCCATATGTAAATACCTGGCATGATAATTAAAAGACACATAAGGCCTCTGGACTGGGGAAAGTGTTTTTAGTATTTCGGGGAAACTGCCAAGCAAAGCAGTTTCGAATGTTTCAACCATATACTTCTAACACAACTGGAATATGCCAAGACCAGCAATAAAGAAACATGACAATTGTCATAAAATTATTTACAACATCGTTGATACTCAAAAAAGATATAGGTTGAGTTGAATGTACATAACAATATCAACAATGTTTCTGTTTTTAATCACACACGAACACACTATTTCATACCAGACATATGAAACATTTAAAACGATAATGTAAAATCATAAATACAGCAATATCTATGTATATTTTCAGTAACCGCTATATTTTGACCAAAAATGTGACAGTGTGTTGTACACAGGTGACACTTCAGTTAACGCTATGGTTTACTTGAACCAATATATGCAGGCATGATGCTTGTATTTCTTGATCAGTAATTAACATGTATGAGGGCTTTATGACATATACTGTATATGATTGTAATGTGGTTGTTGATGTTTTTGTCATCTGTGAAAGCTACATAAGCACATAACCTAATATGCAATGTACCACCTCGGTAGCGTAGAGGTAGAACGCCTGCTTCGAGTGAGGGAGGTCATGGGTTTGCTCCCAGCATCGTCGTATCAAAGACGTGAAACGTGGTACTAGTAGCTTCCTCGTTTGGTGCTCAACATTAAGAGGATAGTTTTAGGACTGGTCAGCCCGGTTTCAAAAAAATGTGACTGGATGGGGTATCATGTCACGTGTCTAGGGCGTGATATTCCAGCGAGAAAGCACTTCAGCATTGTGTATAATGTTACTAATAAACACCGTCTTTTCTATGAGTGACGTATTGTTGAAAAAAGCTAAAACCGAACACAATCGCACACACGTGCGCACACAATCTACGCGATGCCCTCCACGCCGAGTTATTAAATTTCTGACCTTTTAAATAACGACTTCCCTGCCAGACTGTTTTAATTTGTGAAATCTATAAATTCGTAAGACGACTGTAGGATGCATCTTGAATGACGTCTTTGCGCATTACGAACAAAAAAAGAAGCCGTCGAATGAATTACCAGTCCAGAGTAATTATTTTTGTTCGAAACCGTTTCTTGTTTTTGCGACAAACATTATTGTACTTTCTTGATTCATCACAGTTCTTTTGCCATGAATGCATTATTACCATTTACATTCCTCTTTAATACTAACAACCAAGCCTTGCCGCAACCATCAAACGTCATATAATTTGAATCATTGGAATATTTAAAAATTCTTCATTTTTTAAATGGAGCACAGTAACCTTCATTGTCACACTTATTTATTTTCTTCTTCTATTTAATTCAATTTCCGGGTGAAATGAAATGTGACAGTCCTAGGAGGCATTCGAAGCATACAGGAACTCATTAGAAACAGAGGTCTAGAAACAGTCGAGCTATAACAATGTCATTATCATGCAGCAGAGGTTCAACCAGTTGAACCAGCAAACCATGGTAGACCTTTGGTACGATGAATGTACAGTGTGAGATTATAAAAAGGATTCTTGGGGCTTTACCTCACTCTGTCTCTCTGGACAGATCGCTCTGTGTCTGTACCAGTAGAGGATGAATTTCGCGCCCTGTGTGGCTGTGTTTGCTACATGTAAAGCGCCTTTGAACGTGTTTATCATGAGAAGGGCGCTATATAAATCTGGTGTAATGAAATAATCTGAAAAGTATTACTGTATCAATATTTCAATCCTTTTGAGTGTACCGACACATGAATCCTTGCAAAATATAGTTCAAATAAGTGGCAAGAAAGAATAGTTTGTTGTGCCAACAGTTTATTGATTGTCATAAACATCTTTATTATTGACAAAGAAACAATGGCCATTGCATCATGCATAAAAGAGCACCGGATAAATAACATAATTACGAAGAATTTTATTCTTAAAGACTCTTGTCATCTCATTTTGACACGACATTACTTTTAAATTTTGATTGATATTATGATTTTACTATGGCGTCATCTTGATTTTAATTAATGTTGGTAAATACCTTGCTGCTATTTCCAGTATTTATTTAAGAAATAACAAATCCCAAGCAGTGATGTGTCGTTGAATAAAATCATTTTTAGAGTTCAGATGTGCGGGAATCATACCAAGAGGGCGCAACACGAGTGACATAATAATACGCATCTGGGCACAACCGAACTATCAAATGCAATTCACTATTTGCGATATATTATTTCGACGATTCTTGTACGATACAAAAGATCTAAAGTTGACGTCCACATAATATTTGCAAATTATTTGTTGTTATTCTATGCAGGGCGCCTGTGTGACGTTTGTAATTGTGACATACTGAAAAGTGATTTTTGTTACAAAACAACACATAGTTTCAGTCTAATATGAAAATAAATCCGGTTGTGTTAGAATATGATATAACAATCATTTCCTTGTTTAAATTCAGTGCAGTAAGTGCACGTCTTAAAATATATAAATACAATGTTTCTAAATGTATTTGACGTTTTCGTTACTGACATAGACATACAGGACAAGAGAGGTTATGCCTATTTACGATGCAGTTCTATTTATTTTTCTTAATTAAGACATTTTAAATTGACACATTCTATTTATACAGTCTGAAATCAGCTTTTGATCATCTGTACATCCAGGATATTAGATAACCAGTCTAACATGAACATAATAACTTTAATAATTATATATCATTGTCAATAATCTCTGCAAATGTTATGTTAAATATTTATTGTTGGAAGCAATATTTTAACGAGCATTATTTCCGTTTAAACTTCATTTATTCTGGTTATATATACTCTTCACATCATACGGGAAATTATATTATAGTTAGCCCTTTACAGATATTTAATTCAAAAGCCAGACCAGCAAGGTTTTGTGAATCAAGCTATAATACTCATCAAGACTTGATGAATGCATTTTAATGATTTTCTGTTTTCTTAGAAACGAATTGCCATAAATGAAAATCGTACCACGTAACCTTTAACTAAAAATTAAATTACAATTCACAAGCTATTCAAATATGTTTTATTAGAGCATAGTAAGATCAAAAAATTGTTTTTGTTTTAAAACTCATAATATTATTTTCTACATTTTATCTTATGTTTACATTTTAGAACATTCTTGACATGTTCACATTCATTATTTCCATATATAACACATGTATTTTAGTCTATAAAGCAGTAAAAGCAATTTTGCTTTTTCAAATCTATCGTTGAAAACATACTATTTTGTCCCCAAAAAAAAAAAGATATTCATTTAGAATATTCGTCACACTTAATTGTGTTTTAATGACTTTTAGATAGTAGATCTAAATATAGATAAGAGAAATGTCATGTAGATATTTTAAGAACGCAAATTGATCTGGTTTCCAGGCTATTTTTTGGTTAGGTTCTATAACTGATATAATTTTGTAACTTTTATAAATCAATGAAACATCACTTTTGATTACGTTCATGATTACTGATTATAACTTAATTTAGAGTTTAACTTTGTAACGTAAATCAGTTCTCCCAACAGAGGAACTGACGCAATGTCTGAACCAAGTAAAAAAAGAACTGACCCGTTTGATCCCGTTTTCTTATTTCTGCCAGGGCAATGTGACTTTAGAGAAAGCGCATCAGCAATGTTTGCCTTATATTCACCTGTAACAATGAATAAAAAGTGTTCGAAAGGTAAATTTCTAAAATAGATACGACCAGAAAGGCAGCATATGATTAGTAAACAATATGGCGTCTGACTATAATAGCCATCAATGAACCAGACACTGTGGTAATCCATTGTATGTTTCGTTGGAATTATAAGGGTTATTATTTTTTTGTTGTTTTCTTTGTTTTGTATATTTAATCACAAATGTACAGATTATCATGCGAATTTAATATAAGGTGCTTATATGAGTCCTGAAATACAACTTGCACATTGAGATAAATATAACCATGGGCGGAAAGAGCTTCATTGTCTTGCTGAAGATCAGCTGTGTTTATATTCCTGTCAAATGGAATTTAAGGCACCGGTCTTTAAATCATTTAGTCTAAAGGTACACGGTGTCACTGTTTGTAATCGTACGAAAATGTTTAACCAACAATTAAAGCATATATCCTCGCGTTATAGACTGTTAGACATATTACTAGCACATATATTCAGATATTCAGCGCTAGACTGTTGCAAGCACATATATTCAGCGCTAGACTGTTGCTAGCTCATATATTCAGCGCTAGACTATTGCTGACAAAGGGTTTTAAACTATTAAATATGTTATTAGTGCTAAAATCCTTGCCTCAGTTCAGAATTATTATTTATGTATATGTTTACAGTAGTATTTCGCTGATGTGTCGAAATATAGTTGAATTGTTTTCGCACTTTGATAATTTACAATAAATTTACCACTTCACAGCTGTTCTTCCAAGTCCTGTTTCTCGGATAATATAAACTGTTTCTAGAGCATCTTATATTAAAGCTGTTGTTATGAGTCGGCTGCCTTTGCTAAATACTTCATTGTTTAAATGCTTTAGGTGTGTGGGTATAGCTGCGTTTAGTGTACTCAATATAAAACCAAAGTTAGCGCTTTGTGATTAGTATCGCTCAAGACCAGACTGTACATGTATACTGCTCGATTATCAAAACGGACAGGATGGAAATATCTATAAACGAACAGTATAATGTGCACTGGTCTTGGTCATTGCTGGTCGGAAACACCTAACGTTTTCAGCAAATAAAATATTTGGTAATTGATTTACTTACGGTTTGATTCGTGTGAAACGGCTGTTTAAAAATCATTGCAGCATTCCTATGAAGGGCTGTCTTTAGGCAATGCATATCTTGACGTATTTCATTGTAAATATTGGTTGTATTACTTTTCTTGCGAAAACTGGTTCACCTATTTTTAGTTTAGTAAACTTGGACAGGTTTAAGAAAACAGTTCTCTCAAAAAATTATATTTTTACAAAGTATCATTTCCACATGTTATACCATTATATCATTCAATTTTTTCAATTTTGTCAAAATTATTACTGTTGTGTTCCACATATCCGAGAAAGCCTTACTGTTAAAGGCAATATACTTTGTTTCAGTTTCATATAGTCTTTGTTTAAATTAAACATAGTAACTGAAATTTCAGAATAACAGGGAGTCATAAACTGGTTTTAAAATCAATAATTATAAGTATGTTATTATTATCTTGTAAAAAGTTACTTTATTTACTCTGATATATTGGCTACATCACATAATTAATAAAACCAACAAAAAGGTAATTTCTAATACAATCCCTAGTTGGTTTAAATTTAGTCCAACTCTCGGGAGCCTTTGTCGGCGACCTAATTCTATGCAATTGAAAAGGTAATTCAGATTAGCCACATCCATGTAACATTACCTACATTATAATGTTTGGCGGTTTTGCCAATTACACTTATTAAACACTTGTGCCAAATTATTTTCTTCATGTGTAAATATAATTGTAACTCTGCCAGTTATCATAATCATGATAAGAATTCTTTCATTGAATTTTTACAAATACTTGTTATTTACAGACATCGTTTGGTAAATTTCAAGCATCACAAAATAAAATGATCAATCTATAGATTGCGAAAATACACATAACTTTCTATGAAAGATTACATGGTTTAAATTTTTTGTAAGCAACTTTTATCCTGGCGGAATCATTTTTGTGTGAGAGATATAATCTCTGTTATCGGCACAGGAAATATTGAGAATTGAATTTTGCATTTGGTGTGAAAAATTGGATTTTCATTAATAAACTGAAAATGCCATTTTTAACTGACTACCAAGAAAAACTAATTCAGTTAGCATTAAATGATAAATACGTGTATTATATCCTATTTTTGGCTGAATATACAGACATTGGTGTAGTATATTGTTTGTCATGATATGAAAGTATTGCCGGGGCATGAAAAACATTTAAACTGTTTAAACATAATATATTAGTATTATATTTTCTTTATTGACAAATCATGAGTTTATCTACCTTAATACACTACATTAATATTGTTTATTGATGTTTTATCATTACCTTTTTTTCATTTACTAAAATATTGCAAAAGAAGGTGCTACGCTTGATTCAATCGCCAACCGCAGAGTTTGTAACTGGTAGAGAAAATATCTCTTATCGTCTGATCCTGCAAGAAGAACACTTGAAAAAAAGTGACTTAAAATAGATTTTACTACACTCGGAATATCAATAAGGTTTTTCAAATGCCTACACAACAGGATAGTAACAGTAAAGATGTGCATTCCTTCGAAAATAAAAAGGTAAGTGTATACTCAATATTATAGTAATGTAGAAGTTGTTTATTTTGTTATTTTTATTTAAGAATAGTTTAAGAATTTTCCAACCCATTAGAGAATGATATTTTAAAATGAAAATTTTATCTATACTATATTGTACTGGTAAAAAAGCCATAGTGAATCGCAGACTGGGAAATATTCGCGGTGGTTTTGTTTTCACTTATGTTCACAAATAATGCCATTCGCGAATTCAAAATATTCGTGGATTTAAGTCTGCATTATGTCCTAAAACACAAACGTTCAATAATTCAGTAACTTGAAGCCTTTATAGTTTATTTCCTGGTCTGTATACCCTAGCTAAAAATCAACTCGCAAGATTCTCCACTTTATAAGTGACAGTTTTATTGTCATAATAATTGCAGTTTCTTAGGGAGGGAGACCATTATTTTAGCCACCTTATTTCATAATGATCCATTAGCTTATTTCTTTGTTGTCTTGTCGTTTCACTTACAGGAAGTTTTAGAAATGCAATGCTGAGTTATCGAATCTTTATTTCTTTATGTTTTAATGTAAAGCTCAGACCTCACAAAATAAAGTAAACTGTAAATTACTTTGCAATTTATAAGCGAAGCTGAATCATCACAAAATAACTTAATTATCAGTTTACTTATATTTCATATGCGTAACGGAACAAGTCTGTATGGAATGTTTTTCATATTCATCAAATCGTTCAAAAGGTCTTTTTTGATGTTGTCTAAAATTGTCAGTATTTGCCCCAGAAGTAAATTATTAGCAACTGATTTAAATACGGATATGGTAGTTTTACTAGAATTGTCATGTTATGGAAAGTTTGGTAAATGATGTAGTACTAAATAGTCAACAAGATAGAATCGTTCCATAGTTTGTTGCTGATCATATAGCGTGCTTTTGTTAATGCATTTATAAGAATAATGCAGTCGTATGATTCATGCATTTAAAAAAATAGTAAAGTCATATGATTCTTGTATTTACATGAATAGTGTAGTCATATGATTCATGCATTTGACAAAAATAGTATAGTCATATGATTCATCATTTAAAAAAAAAGTAAATTCATATGATTCATGTATTTACATGAATAGTGTAGTCATATGAGTGGTATAGCATTGACATGAAGTTTGTATTCGTAACATTATTATAGGTATTCGGGTCTACTTTACGATGACACCAGTTATGATCTTGATAAAAATATAAGAAATGGAAGAGAAGTTAAGTGTAACTAACTATAAAAACAGTGTGCAGTAAATATCACTTGCGATGATTAAAAGAAAAGCATTACAAAATCAGTAAGTGTCGTCGATGAAGAATCACCAGTGCATGTTTGTAAAGATGTTAAGCCGCCATTGTTTGTAAGAATATGTGGCATGTCTTACGTATTTTAGTTGAAACCGTTAGTTTTCGTGTTATAATCCGAGGCTATGGTAGTCATTTCACATTCTAATATGCTTGTCTCTGTAAAAAAACACGCTTACGCTAGAGTGACGTCACGTTAATGTGCGGTGACGTCAATCTTTTTGTTGCGACCAAGAAAGAGCGCTACTACATTTTATCTACTGTTTTAGATTAAGGGCATATTAGAATCGAAATGATTTATAGCAAAAGAGTGTTTTAACACTATTTATACACTCAGGCGGTAATACGTCGTACAAATAATTTCAGTCGGGCTGCGCCCTCGTGAAATTATTACGCCCGACGTATAACCGCTCATCGTGCATAAATAGTGTTTAAACATTCTTTTGCTATAAATTATTTCTTAATTAAAAGCTAGAGTTAACAGTTAACAGGAATAAATTATCACAACCAGAAATAATGACACTTTTGCCGTAAAATATATATTTTTATATACTGTAAATAAAGTAATTTTCATGTAGGATTTTCTTGGCTAGCAGCTTTAATAGCGGTTTTAAGAATTCGCGAAATGTGGATGTTTGTGTTTTATGATATGAAGTAGGTTAATATTCACGAATATTTGGAATTCTTGAGTTGCATTATTCGCAAATATTAGGAAAAATATGACATCGTGAATAATGCCCAGTCTACAGTATGATTATTTATAAATTCAAAAAATTATGACACAACTTCCTTGTCAACAACTGATGTCATTTTACACGAACTATAAAAAAGATGTAATTTGTAGCAAACAGACTTTTATATGACAATTCCAGCTCATTTTTCAAAATTGCAGTCATGATTACTTTAAAATGAAAATATCAAAATAAAAAGTATCCCTAGAGTTTGGCTTCTGTGTAATATAAATCATTTCTTCAAACAGGGGATTCATAAACAAACCAAGCAAGCGCACAAATATCTAGGTCAATTCAAAACTAGAGCAAGGACTAAAGGCGATTAACCAAAACTGATAACCTAACTGCGCTTCTGAAGATTGATTGACAACTTTGAAAGAACTATGTCTATTTGAAACAATTCTTAATTCTAGCATAATAGACCTGTGTTTGCGGTGTTTTCAAGGGTGCTGGAAAGCTCTGCCTTACACCCTGAGGTCTACGCTGACTCTCTTGTTGTAGGTGGCGTATATGTAGTAGATTCATGTCGTTATCGTTGCCTCTTTTGTCAAACTGCATCCAAAATCAAATGCCATTATAGTTGCGAATTGTTCCCTGCAGTATAGTTTTGATAAAAACACGTTATTTCGCAAATGAAAATAACGTATAACTACCGACTAGAAAACAAATTTTGTAGGGATAACGCATGTTTTTTTCGTGTTATAACATCGGCAGAATCCCGAGGGATTGGTTGGTGCCCGAGCCTGGTAGGGCGAGGGTACCAACGTTTCCAGAGGGTTTCGGAATATATTATAACACGAAATGAACATGCGTTAACGCTATTCTAACATAAAATGCGTAAAAAAAGCTAATAAACGAATAACCTATCCCTCAATGTCATTAAATTTCCATGAAAGAGAGGGTATGTCTGGGGGTTATTTTTCACGTTGACGTCATTTCCTTTTAAATTATCCATATTGGGCCGTAATGCGTTTACGCTTTGCCTCGGAACGCGCATATATAAAAAGGTGTTATAACATCACATGAGCGCTAGAACCTCTCTGTTAACACACGTTTCTCTCCTGTTAAAACACCCCCGAAAAGTGAACAGCAGTTTTATGTTAGAATACGTTGTTGTACAACTTTGTAACGTCATGACGTGTTTCCTGTTAAAGGACGTAAATTACCGGCGCTTTGTTTAAGGAAAAAGAGCTATAAGAAAGTCATTTGGGCAAATTTATTTTTACTTTTTGTGTTGAATACTTCATGGGAAAGAAAGATTCTCTCACGGGTTGTATGTGCAGATAGAAATATTCAGCTCTCGGACAACTTTTTACACTGTAACTCGGTAAAGGAAGTTTTACGATCGAGCCGGACATTCGCACCTGCGACTACAACCATTTTTTTTAATTATGTCAGCTTGTCTGTCGTCCATGTGTGGATATGATGCAGTATTAACCAATTTGTTAAAAGTAAGCTATTGCTACGAAGTTTTATAGTGGTCTGGTAGGAAATAAATCTGACATGTCTAATTTTTTAACGCTTATTCTAGCATAAAACTGTTATTATTGCCACTTTTCGGGGGTGTTTTAACAAGAGAGAAAACGTGTGTTAACAGAGAGATTCCCGCGCTCACGTGCTGTTATAACACCTTTTATATATGCGCGGTCCGTGGCAAAGCGTAAACGTATTATTGCCCCAAAACGGATAATTCAAATGGAAATGACGTCAACGTGAGAAAGCAACTCAGATATTCCCGCGCATTTCATGGAAATTTAATGACGTTGAGGTAGAATGTATTTATTTATAAGTTTTGTTTTCGCGTTTTATGTTAGAATAACGTTAGCGCATGTTCATTATACAGTTATTGACTTATGTTGAGGTCAATATGTGTTTTTACGGACCTGTAAAAATGATATTGGCCGAGGACGCAGTCCGAGGTCTATATCATTTTTACAGGTCCGTAAAACACATATTGACCAAAATATAAGTCTATAATTGTTATATTATAACAGCCACCAGGATATCTTTGCAAAATTTTGATATTCCAATCGGACATTTTTCCAATATTTCGTCCGGGCGGATATTTTTCCATTAAAAAATGTTGGAAAAAAATCCCATGGGATTTTTGAAATGTTCTTAGAACACCGGTCTTTGATACAAATTACGTTCTTATATACAATATATACAATAACCAATTGTTTTTACACACTTTGAACAAAAAAAATGTTTTCCACCCGGAAAAAAATCCAGCACGCCAAAATATGGGAAAAAAATCCGATTGGATTTTAAAAAATTCCAATCGGACGCCTTATACCCGATTGGAACTTGGAAAAATCCCATTGGACAAATTCTTTCAATCATCTTTTTTGTACATAAGAAAATTAAAAGTAATGCAAAACTATATCATTTATTGCTCATTGGCCTCTAAACTACCATCCAAGCTAAAACAGAAAGTCACTTAGAAATGGTAGTGAAGTTTGCCAAAATCCTGGTTTTGCACAGATATCCTGGTGGCTATTTTATATGCCTTTTCAATTGCATTCATCTGACTGGCCCATATTTCATACATATAGGAAAAAGTGATATCACAAGAGTCATTATCACTTTTGCAGGTCAATTTCGCTTTTGTGGACCCGCGCGTGCACTCATTTCGACCAATCAAATGGGCGCATTTGAGAAAGGTATATAATATTTCGTGTTTTAACATCGTCAGAATCCCTCGGGATTCTGCAGACGTTATAGCATGAAAAACATGCGTTATCTCTACAATGTTCCTACTGTATCCTAAAGTTTTCAAAATCAGACCTATATAAGACTTTAATTTGTCTTACAAATGTCAGTCATTACTTTTAATGGGTTTATTTCATGTCACAAGCGCTCAATTTCCTATCTCCCGTTTATTTAATTTCCGTCTAGAATGTGACTATCCTTAAAAGCATTCAATCGCTTACGAAAGCTAAACATGAATTTGTTCAAACTGTACACTTGGGAGATTTTCAGCTCCAAGCGTTTTAAAAGTATTGAATGCACAATAATTTTTAGATTTTCTCCACGAGTTCATTCAGTATTAAATCTTATATAAGAACAGGTCGTCTTTAAAAGAATGAGATCAGCATTCATGTGTCTAGAATCATTTTCCACAAACTCACACAGTTGTATAAATCTTGTATAATGATATATATATTATTACATAATCTACTTTTTTTACTTGATCCGCCTATGTATTAACGGGAGGAAATATTGTATTAACAAGGCGGTTCACGTGCTGTCAATAGGTACAATAGTACTGCTGTCAATAGGTACAATAGTACTAAATGGGTAACCAAGCAGCACTTCTGGGCTAAAATAGCGGAAAGGAAAAATGCTCAATGTTTTTCCCAATTAAAGAGGCATGTTCATGTTTTATGTTAGCCAGTTCCTGTTTTTATTTCATTGTGGACCTATACTTGACATTTTGGTAACATTTTCAAGGAGATATTTGCATTTAATGTAAATGTAAACAAATCTTGTTACTCATGTATTCATACTTACATTTTAGCTGTCAGTTTGGAAGATATTTCTTATTGTTGACCTGTCAGACAAAAAATCTTTCCTAGAAGATAAATGACCCCTATTTTTCTTGGTGTTTTTGTTGGTTTATAGGCAATTTAAGAACATAAGGTTAGTAATTCTTTTTAAAATGGGCCTGGTTATGTGTTACAGCTCTCACAAGATTGAATATTTTATATAGAACATATAGCAAATTTATTTACGACTGAACTACATAATACATGATTTTTATTTTCGAAACGCTTCGCCAGCGTCGAATAAATATTCCTGCGAAGATGGACATCTAGTATCTGCGTCTTGTTTCTTTCATAAAAATCTCTTTTTGTAGTATATAAGATGCAAACTAAGCCATAGTATGTTTTGCTGTATCTGTTACCAACCCTAAACGCACTACCCGCTCCCCTATACAGGGGCCAACAATGGCGTACTTGCTTTTCTCCCTGTTTACTTTCTTTTGAACTATGCGTCGGTTCAAGTTTTGTTGATAACCACGAATCGCGTGTAACTGGTGCGATTGTTTGTTTCATGGTTTTTAGAAGTATCATTCGGTATGTTTTTACTTAACTTCACACAGAATTCATGCAAATGTTGACATTGTGTCAATACATTCGTACTCATCCGCACTCGAAATAAGTGTTCTTATTCAAAATAACGCGAATATAAAATTGTTATTCTCGAAATTATGTTCCAGTTTACCGAAATTCTTAGTAATATGCAAAATTATGGGTAGTGTCACGTTTATAACAACGAGAAATAAAAAATAACCGTTTTAAAACCTTCAATACATGCTTTTGGTAGTATAGGTGATTTGTGGGCCCCAATTATCGATATTTATAACAAGTTGACCGTTTCCAAGAACTACAGAATGGTAATCAATAATTGTACCGTAATCGTAAAGTAATCAAACAATACATTTAGTCTTCATGTCATATTTTTATATAAAAATAGCGACAATACATGTTCGTTGTGTGTATTAATGGCTGCAGAAGCCCTTGGGATATGTTTTGTGACCGAGATAGAACATTCCCGTGGGTTTCTGCAGACGTTAACGGTCTTGGTCACAAAGACACAAACATATACCAAGTGCTTCTGCAGTCGATAATACTCACAAAAAGAACGTGTATTATCACTATATTGATACAGTATTGATATTGTTTTATGTAAAAGCACATAAGATATGCTGAATACATTTTATATTGACATATTGTACAGACTTAAAGGGTGTATAATTTATGAAAATACAATATAATATTGTAGTTATGGCACTAAAAACCCTATTTCATTGGGAATAAAATGGCCCAGGAAAGGATGTATGTTTGCCTCTATAAATTTTGTTTGAGTTTAATTACGTCTTATGAAATGTTAGAATGCAAAGTGAAGTTCATTTTAGTTGGAAGAATTTCTTTAATGTTTTAAAAGAAATTACTCCTCATAAAAAATTGGAATTAAAGATAGATTAAGGGAAAATACATTTTGTTCGTGCTAGTCATTGCTATATAAAAATATGATTTTAAAACTATGTGTGTCTTTAAGTACATACTTATTTAATTTAGCCATATTGTGATGAAACGTCAAGCTTATTTGAATCACTCTTTTGTCCAGTTCCTGGAAAAGCCATTACTGATGTCATAAGAGAAGTTATTGTCTTCACCAAGCAGGGGCTCAAACCCACGGCTTCTATGTCGAGTGGCTAATATCTTAACCACTATACCATCTCATCCCTTATGTCTCTAAACTCCTTAATACATTGTTTCAACCAATTTAATATATTACGTATAAAACTCTTTCTTCATATCATCAATTTGCGCGGTTCTTGTATTTCTTCACAGATAATTAACATATATGAGGCTTTTATGACATATATTGTATATGAGCATGATGTGGTCTTTGAAAGCTGTATTAAGCAACCCTATAAATATGATTAAACAGCTTGTAGATATTCGAATATACTTTTATATGCAAAGTAACTGCGAAATAAAACTGGATCATGAAACATGGATACAAAATATATAGACGTAAAATATTATATAAGTATCTAAGTAATAAAATTGCGAATAAGAACAGAATGCTACTTTTGTATACAAATGGATGAGATTGCAACAACACTATTTCCAGGTAATGAGATTTCATCAAAAACTATTCCAATGTGGTGAGATTGCAATAAAACACTATTCCCAGATGTTATTTATGATAAGTACTTTTTTGCAAACTATCACAATATGGTATTTTTATCAATTCTAAAGTATCGATATTTTCGTACTAGAAAACATTTCTTGATCAGCTATCATATTTCTTAATCAATCATCAACATTTCTTGATTAACCATCCACATTGCTTTAGTCATCAACATTTCCTGAATAGCCGTCATCATTATATTTTCTTGAGTAGCCATCAACGCCTCTTGATTATCCATCAAACATTCCTCCTTGTAATAAACAGAGCTTTTCAGCAACATGGAAACATGTCATTTCATTTCGAATCCTTGTAACTTTAATAATTAAAAGATCATAGCAACCTTTTTTATTCATTGTCAGACATATTCATTTCCTTCTTCAATTTATTTAATTTCCGGTTTGAAATGTGCCAATCCTTCGAAGCATTCAGATTTCTCACTGAAGCATACAGGAATTCATTAGGTCGATACACCAAGGTCTAAAACTAATTGAGGTGTACTTGTACTATTACTGTCCTTTTGAATATACCTACAGCTGCATATCTGCAATAGATAGTTTTTTGGATGCCAACAGTATATCAATGGTCGTCAAGACAATATGATTGACAAAGAAACGAAAGCTATTGTGTCATACATAAAGGGGGGAACTTTAAATCAGTTTAATTACTCACTTGCAATTACGAAGAACAGAAGGCCATGAACAAAAACATGTTCTAACTAACTTCGATCGCACATTTCTCACTTAAAACGCACAAGTCGGTTAATTGATACTATGCATATTGAACAGGTGGTAATTTTTTTCCATCGTGCACCAGTTCCATTGTCTCAATTTATTCATGATGCCGTTTTAGTGTGCATTTCTAATGTCTCTTTCTTTGTTAAGATCATTTGAAATATAAATTTATTTTATTAAGTGACGCGTGCTATCATGACAGTTTGAAATGGACTTTTGATCAACTGTACGTCTAGGATAGTAGGTAAGCAGTCTTACGTAAGCATAATAATTTTAATAAATATGATACTGTTGGCATTAAGAGATCTGCTATGATGGCTTTATTTTCTTTGAAGAAACCTTTTCGCAAGCATTATTTCCGTTTAAAGTGCGTTAAATCTAGTTAATATATATACCCTTCATGTCATTCCGGAAATTATATTGTAGTTAAGCCTTTATAGATATTTGATTCAAAAGCCACACCAGCATGATTTTGCGAATCCAGCTATGATAATCACCACGACTTGACGATTGCCTTTAATGATATTCTATGTATCTTGTTCATGTTTTCTTAAACCAAAGTATTTACATTTCACAAGCTATTCGAATATGCTTTATATTTTCATTAGTACTTAGCAAGATCAAAAAAATTGTTTTAGTTGATAATACGCATATTACTTTCTAAAAAGTAGTTTTTGTTTACATTTTAGAACATTCCAGACGGCAGATCATCACATTCATTATTTCCGTATATAGTACATATATTCTAGTCTATAAAACTTCAGACTGTATGAAGTAATAGCAATTTTGCTTTTTCTTATCTATCGTCTTTTATCAAACAAAAAATAGACATAAATTTACAATATGCGTCACACTTAATTGTGTTTTAATGACTTTTTAGATAGTAGATCTAAATATAGATAAGAGAATTGTCATGTAGAGATGGAAATTCAAATTATTTTTTTTTTCAAATTATGTAAACAGTGAAATGGTGTGAATATCTAAAGTTACCCTTACATTGTTTGCAACAATAAATAAAACATCTTACAGTTTGTTTAAGGTTGTAGACCTGAAACGAAAATCAACAAATGATGTATTATCCGTATGTTATTTCGACGTTTTACGTTTTTTACGGAAAACAGCGAGCTCGTTGAGCTATAGTTACGTCAAATAATGCCGAATTGCTAATAAAAACATAATCACCTGGAAATTGTAGAATATCATTAGGGGTCCATTACCTTGAAATGTTAGAGTAACGTTTGATGGCAGTGATCCTTTGTGCTACACTATTTGCAGCAAAGTACTCCTGAACAGTCACAGAAATACTTCAAAATGAGTAAAGCATAAGAAACACTTTCAAAATGATTATTTGAAATGATGAATATATTAACAGTCTACACATATGTGAAACCAAATGGATTTTTTTTAGAAATTTCTTATTGTGGAATATACATTTTACATTTTATACCGTGTACAAAAAATAACTTTAGCTAAAAAGCTAAAACTTACATGTCTAAGGTAACATTTCTTTAAGCAGTAAAATTAATTGAGAGAACTTATGTATTTTTTATTTTGATGCACTTTTATTTTGATGCCCTACTAAACCTTCAACCAGGGTCTCAGCACAACTAATAAATAAATAAATGTCAGTGTAAGCCATAAGAAAAGTGTGCATATGGATAACAAAGGTTTTCTTTCATTTTTGACCACTGTTTTTATGTTGGCTTCAGTTTATTGGTCAATTCAGAGTTGTTTCCCGTAGTTCTTCTTGGGTAGGTATCATCTCTATGTCATGTGAATATTTTAAGAAAGCAAAAAAACAACAACAAAAAAACTGGTTTACTGACTACTTCCAGGATATGTTCTATAACTGAAATAATTTTGTTATTATGTAACTGGACGATATTCAGTATTACCATGCCATTAAGAAGAGTCCATTTCAATTGAAATAAAACACAATTCCATAAATGTATCTGTAGACCTATAGCAAGGAAAAAGAAATACATTTTGAAAATAAACTTTTATTGAATAGGAGTCACCAGTAAAACCATTGCATGCCTTCAAATGAATGATTAGCCGCACATAATGACTATTTGATCTTAAAACTATAACAAATAAACATGGGTATGCCACAAAGGCTTGAACAGTTCCTTATATTTTTGAAGATATAAAAACGATAATTGCGTTCTATATACTTAGTTTATCACATGTTTCACGTCTTGGGAGTGAAATAAAGCCATTACATAACACTAGTGTAATAAAGCTTTGACGCCCACGTCGTTTAAACAGAACCGAACAGAAATTTTATTAAGTCTTATGCATATACAGCACATCGACATAAACCAATATAAATATAAATAATAGCATGATCATGACAATAATGGCAACAATAGTAATATGATAATCAAATTGACGAGAATGATTAAAAAGTACAAATTTAAAAGGATTACTTGCATAAAAATAATACTTAAGTTACATAATTTTAAACAATTTACACAATCATGTCGCATTCAATATGATTTGTCTTTGCTTGAAAGCTTTGATCAAATATACATACATTTTATGCAGCAATTGTTAACTATTAGTTCTCAACATGCCTACCAATTTAGCCATACTTGGTCTAAATCGATGATATATTGGTATATGAATAATACGTAACTCTTTAAATGCTTCACATTCCATTACAAAGTGATACTCGTCTTCGACTACTCTTTTATTACAAAGTTCACATACTCTATGTTGTCTTTCTATGACAATGAGATGACGTTCTCAGCTTTGTTAAAATGTGCCGATGTTTCTTATTTTCAATTGTTAACAAATAATGAGACATTCCTTTCAGCTCTTTAAATAAAATCAAGCTAGGACTATTGTTAACGCTAATCCGCCATTCAGAAATGTAAGTGTTTATCAGCCTACTTTTGAACACAGGTATAAAATGTTTAACATCTACCCAGGATGGAAATAAGCATATTTCACCAAATCCTGAAAGGTTTAACATATTTTTGACATAAAGTCAGTTATTATCCCCATTCTCACAGCACCCAAGCATTTTACTATACACATTTTGTAAAATACAATTGGTCTTATTATTAACAAGTTTAAACCAGTATTTTAATATTCTGATTTTCCAGTAAATATAAAGGGGTGTTCTACCTGTCTCACAATTGATCGCTAGATTACGCTGGTAGACATTTTCTCATTTTAACATCCGTTTTATAAATTTCCTATGAACTCTTTCAGCTTTATCGGCAGTTGCAAAGCCCCATATTTCTGATGAATTACATAATATTGAAGGAACATATAAATCAAATAAATTTAAGTGAATATTAATTGGTATATCCGTGTCTTTGGTCAATATGTAGATAGAATTCATGGCTTTCAAAGCTTTTCCAGCGAAAGTGTCAATGCCACGCCTGAAAGATCCGCCACTGCTAACAACAAATCCTAAGTAGTTGAACTGTTCAACCACATCAATTTCTACATTCAAGTACGTCCAGTATTCATTGTGCGCTAATCTTCCACCTTTTCTAAATACAATAATTTTAGTCTTATCAATATTTACAGTCAATTTCCATTTTATACAATATTCTGACAGTAAATCCAAAATGGGACTGAAGACCCTCGGGCGTGTCACTTAATAAAATATAATCGTCAGCGAACAGTATGAGATATATGGATATCTGGTCTAGATTTATACCGGAAAATACATTAGCCTGTAATGCTATTTCAAGATCGTTGATGAAAAGAGAAAATAATATGGGATATGTTATCTCTCCTTGAAATAGGTCCATTTCACAACTGAAAAAGTATCGGAGACGTTGGTCAAATTGACATGTTTAAAATAGTTAAAGAAAGTAGGTTTTTATGATTCGGCTGAAAAAAGCTAACATGTGATAAAAAGAATATTACATTTGTGACTTTCCACATGTGACTTTCCACATTGAATTTATCAAACTCGTTACATAAAATTGATAAAATGTGCGGCAGAGCCTCTCATCTTATTATTTTATTAAATTCGTTTAATAAATTTAATATGAAAAGACACTCATGTATTATCCTCTATATAGTAACTAGAATGTGACAACCATTAAAAGCATTTAAACTATTTTCAAAGCTAAACATGCACTTATTAGATAGATGCACTTGGGAAAAGTTCTTCAAAAACTCCGTGCATGTGAAAAGAACTGAACGCACAATAATTTTATGATGTTGTATAAAAACTATGAGCGCAGCCAGCTTTCAGTCCCTCTAGAAGAAAGGTCGTCTACGAAGAATGAGTACGTCTATTATATTTTGAAGACAAATAATTTTGTAAGAAAAACGAGTGTGTTTCTTGGTGTGAGGCGTTTTTACCAATTATATTATGGACTGTACTTTTTAGAAATTGATATACATATATAAATGCAGCATTCTAAAACAACTAATGGCAAAGAACTGGAAAAAGAGTTTGACAGGTGGTTTTCAACAAACGATTAGAAGTGTGACCAGTGCATATATCCTCGCGTTAGTGCAAAACTGTTGTTGGCAAGAGTTGTCTACCTGTTAGACATGTTACTGGCACATATATTCTTGTGTCAGCGTTGTCAACTATTATATATAATATAGTGCTTGTATCATCGCCTCAGCTCAGAAATATTCTATATGGTTCTTCTATTATAAGTATTTCACTGATGCTACAAATATAGTTGTAATCGAGTCACGAATTGTTTTCACATTCTGATAACTTACAATAAATTTACCGCTTCACATCTATTCTTCTGTTTCTCGGATTATAGCAACGTAACTGTTTCTAGAGCCTTATATTCAAGCTGTCATTTAGAATAGGCTGTATTTTTTCGAGCGCAAAATAAGGTTAAATGGCTGTATTTAAGGTGCGCGACTCTAGTTGTGTTTGGTGTACTCATTTGTGGCTTTTTTGTTTTTGTGGTCTTGTCTAGCTTGTCTAGCTATTCATATAATGTACTACTTTTTCAATTCAAAGTTACAATATTAGCGTGCGAATCAACAGTTGCGTACAACAACAGTATCTTAGGTGTGTGTCTGTATTAAGGAATGTTTTTCAAAATTAAAAATTAAAAATTAAAAAGTCAAATTGAAAATGCCTGTATGCAAGACACATAGTTTGAAATTGAAGGAGGATAACTACGTACTAAAAGATTGTCTGAAAAGTCGTTTGTTCTCTTTTGATAGCCTGCTATGTTTCGAAGACTTCAAACTTACATTAATGAGCCGTGCCATGAGAAAACCAACATAGTGGGTTTGCGACCAGCATGGATCCAGACCAGCCTGCGCATTCACGCAGTCTGGTCAGGCTTCATGCTGTTCGCTTTTAAAGCCTATTGGAATTGGAGAAACTGTTAGCGAACAGCATGGATCCTGACCAGACTGCGCGGATGCGCAGGCTGGTCTGGATCCATACTGGTCGCATACCCACTATGTTGGTTTTCCCATGGCACGGCTCATATGTAACTGCCTTGCAATAGCACCTAGTATTGCAAAATTGTAGAGAACAACACTATTGTGAACCTCTGATTGATGCTAGCTACAAAATGTTTAATTTGTTTAAAAAGCAATCTACAAAACTGTTGTCAACTTTTGGAGCTTGATTATTCCTATCGGACCTTGGAATTGTTGACCTAGCTGCATTTTGCTCATTTAATAAAGGCATTTCTTGCAATTCAAACGAAAATCTCTTACTTATACCGTAGTACTAAAGGATATTATATAACCAAACATAGCAATTGTCATTACATTTGACATCGTGTTGGTAATATAAACAAACACCACAGTAATCAATAATAGTAATTGCATTTGGAGTGCATTGTATCTTGTTACACGAATAAAATACAGCAATAATAGATCGTGATTAATCTCGTGGAAATCATAAACAAAACTTAAACGAAATGAAGCCAAAGTTAAATTTGTTTTTTAAAAAGTTTTGCAGATAAAGTTTATTGAATTATCGATATTGCAAATTAGTTTTGCAATTTTAAACTAGGAAACTGCGCTTCCTCTTTCTGTTTTTATTGATCTTGCATCAGTGTTGTATTGATTACTTATTACTGCGGGAAAAGTCATTTATAGTAATCTATCTGTGTTGTATTAACTTTATAAAGAAGTTATTTGAATGCGGTAGTGCTTACAGTGCTGTGTTAGTCTTGTAATATTCATAAATATATTTACTGTATACGCTTCAGTAACGACAGGAAAACATATAGAAGCAGTGTATGGCATAACTAAAGCAAACAGGAATATACCTGAATACAATTTGCAAGTTTCATCCCATCATTTAGGTAATTGATAAATTAAGAAGAAACATAAAGTCTGTTCTTAAAATATATTAAGTGCAATATGTTTCAAAGCAAGATGTTTCAAAACATGTCCAGGATAAAAGTGTATTATATTTTATCAAAAAGATAGATAAACGATAGAAGGAAAATAAGTTATAATCTTCCTGTCAGTAAACAACTGCTTCTTTATTTCCCTATTCATTTAAATTATTGATCAGCGGTCTAGTTCCTCCCAAAACTTACCTTTTCCATGAGAGTATAGCACTAACACAATATTTTATTAAACTTAACAATTCATCATCAATGGGATCCCATAATAGGTCAAAGAAATACATGGCGTGTTAACTATTTTAATCAGTCACTTTTATTTTAACAATTAATTCTAGTAAACACTATACTTCGGCATATTATATTACCATATTTGACAGATGGTTTCATTAGTTCATGTTATTTGGAGAATTACACTATATTCCATATAATTGTAATGTAATAAACACTTTACATGACATTTAATATTACCATATTTTTTGCTTGTGTCATGATGTTTTATATGTGTTATATGTCAAATAATTCTTGTAAACAATCTACATTCGACATAACATATTACCATATTTGATAGCCTTTATCACGTAATTTTAAGAATTACAGTATATTTCAAATAATTCTAGTAAACACTTTACATTCCACATTTTATACAAGTTAAAGCATAGCAAAAATTCCTTCAAGGGCACATCTATATAAATATATAATGATCATCTTGTAAATTTTGATTGCAATGTCTGTTTTAGTTATTGGTCATCAATGTGTGGAACCCCGGGATCGGACACAAGGACAAGACCATTCTACCTTATTGACATTCCGTATCCGCACGTTTAAGCGCCCCCGATGACGTTACATTTTGCATCAAGGGTGCATTTATTTCTGTACCAAAATACAAAAAAAAAAACCCTAGAATTTTGAAAAAGAACTATGTCGATTTCTACTACCTAAAAATGTCAAAATGTCTACAACAAAATAAATCCGCTACCACTTCCAGTTGAGTAAATACGGCAATTAAGAGTAAATACGGCAATTCAGAAACACTAGCACATTGACCCGGTCAGTCAACACGTGTAGTGTACCATTCGATGCGTGAATTGTTGC
The DNA here is from genome assembly GCF_021730395.1 of Mercenaria mercenaria. Classification (NCBI taxonomy): domain Eukaryota; kingdom Metazoa; phylum Mollusca; class Bivalvia; order Venerida; family Veneridae; genus Mercenaria; species Mercenaria mercenaria. Next base: position 9,627,293 of record NC_069377.1, on the reverse strand, counting down.
GCACAATTAGAGGTTGGCAATGGAGTTTCTTTTCACATATAGATCATTCATTCGGAGATAAGGACGTAAGTTAACCTTTGTGACAAATAAGATGTTTGGCATGTTTCAAAAAAGCCACTTTTCCATCCTCGGGTTTGGTAATATGTTATTCGCGGAGCGCGTTCAGTCGGAGAGTCGCCTCAATTAGGAAAAATAATTTTAACGTCAGAGGTTATTTCTAAGGTCACGGAGTTTGATTGGCCAGCCTGTAATTACAACAGCTTTCTAGATCAGTTGCTCAGTCAAGTGTGACTTACCAATTCAAAGTGTTCCTTCTCAAGAGAAGGAACAATTATCACATGCTATTTCAAGAATTACGAAATATTTCGTAAATGTGTCATGCACATTTGAATAAAAATATTTTTGCCATATACACTAGCGATATGCAGTCACGGAAACTGTATTTATAAAATAAGGTGTCATATTGTCTTGAATTGTTGCTCGAAAAGAAATTGGAAAATTTTAGCAATATTAGCAAATCACAAATGAAGATTCTCTCGGTACATTCCAATTTATGCTCTCTTTAAGGATTTGAAAATTTTTTGAAAAAAAAATCAGATTACGTTACACTGCTCTGGTGATCCATAAATGGACCGTAACTGGGCTCAAGTAAAACCATTTTGAAAGATTGGGAGAGATTCGTTGAATGTTACAAGACTTTTCTTAATTTCTCTAAACTTTTTTTCGTTTCTAAAGTTTTCTTTGTTACTATATCATTGCGTTTCATATTGGTTCCTATATATCTTTACAAAGCTTGAGCGACAATCATTTTCATATTTATTTCAGAAATATACTTTGTACTGGTAGATAAATCTATATTACCTTGTATCTGCTTTAAGTAATATTGATAAAGATCACCTCAATTTTTCTCAAAAATGTAGATTTTTAAAAAAATATCATTTTATCAAAGCTTACAACGACGTCACTTCATTACATATATGGAAGTACATTTGTACACATATTTAATTTAATAACCTTAGGCAGGTTTACGAAAAGTGTTCTCTCAAAGACGTACATTTTTGCGAAAACCATTTTCACATCTTATTCCACTGATCATTCAAAAATGTATGTTTTTTTCAGAATTATTACAGGTCTGGGGTCGTATTCATAAAGTATCTTAAGTATAACTTTTGACTTAAGTTGAAGATTTTGCTTAAGTTTGTAGTAATTTCAGCTTAAGTCTAATTACTTAATTTTGTAGTGATTTCAGCTTAAGTCTAAGTAAAAAACTTAAGTCATATTCATAAAACAGCTTAAACTTAAGATACATTATTGTTCTCCGTGACTATTTGATAAACGACATTGTGTCTGAAATCATTAGTCCTCCACCTCTGATTCATGTGGGGAAGTTGACAGTTACTTGCGGAGAACAGGTTTGTACTGGTACAGAATCCAGGAACACTGGTTAGGTTAACTGCCCGCCGTTACATAACTGAAATACTGTTGAAAAACGGCGTCGTGAGTACGATTAAAGTGTTGTTTTTTTCAGATAAAAGCACTTTAAATAGTGTGCATGTTGTATCTGTCTGAAATTAATGTGTTTTTTTTTAATGTTTACGTCCACAATAAAAGCCAAGAATTACTTATTAAGTTGTTTTATGAATAACAAATATACTGAAGTAAAATAAATTTCTTACCTAAGTAAAACTTAAGTAAATAATCAATGTCTTATACTTATACTTAAGATGCTTTATGAATACGGCCCCTGGTCCACAAAAGTCGTACAAATAGCCAAAATGTTGAAGAGAAGCGACTGTGTCATTTGTATACTTCGCTTAACAGCAACTGAAATTATAGAATAAAATGGCGTCAAGTCAACTCATGACAAGACGCACAATGCACTGTTTGGTTCAGAAATCTTTCTGTGTAATAATAATATGAATGTTATGCCTATCACGAGAAAAGTAATTTTATTCACCCTGATTTATTGACTACATCACGTATATAAAACAAACAAAAAGGTCATTCCTAACGCTGACAAAGATGCAATCTCCTCTGAGTAATATTGTTTGTGACCAAGGTAATCCTTATATGTACTGGCGACAGAAAAGAAAATGTTAAATATTTCTAATCAAAATTGTAGACTGGTTGAAGGTAAACGTACTAGTACTTTTTGCAACAGTGTTCAAAACCTCAGATGGAATGAGGTAGGATTTCCAGTGGTATCAGCTTGATCCTATATCCAATATTGATACATAATCAGGTACATAATATTATATAGAATTGGTAAGTAAATCTGTCTGTTGTGGTAAATTGTTAATACACTTTTTAATCTGGTCAAATGTTTCGTTGAGATTTTTTTTCAATTATCTGTTTCATGTATGATGATATTTCTAAATATCTAGGTTTGTATTTTGAGTCTTACAAAATGTGTAAATAATGGACACTAAATTTATTTATTTCTCTTTTTCTGAAGTAATAAAGAATATATATCTTTCTACGTTGTCATACTCAGAAACAAACACTATAACGACATACGATCTGCAATGTGGTAAATTGTTGACCTAATGACAATTTTATTCAATATCTGTCTTGCATTGTTCAATATAATGAAGCCTCAATAGATTAGTGCAAAAGAGAAGAGACTGTGTTAAAGTATGTAAATGGTAGTATAGTATTTTGTCTGTAAAACTCGATAATTAGGAAAAGGGGGGTACATTCTTATTTTCAGATGAAATGGTATCATACTGGTCTGTAAGGTATTTTGATGTTTAATGTCTGTATAGTAATAACTACAAAAGGGATGAATAACGTTCTTACTTCAGTTATACCATTTCTTCAATTAACATTGGCACAATGAAAGCACTGTTTCATGATGTAAGAATCCATTAGCAGTAAGACACTGTTATGTTTAATGTCTCCTTTTACTTTTGAAATAAAAACAAAACATATTCGTTTTTTATTTCTAATGCTTATTTAAGCATCTTGCAGTTTGCCAGACAAACCTAGCTATATACAAGTATTAGCCAAAGTTAAAGTGTTGCCTTATTTTCGCAAAGAGCACTTAAACTAAAATGTGTTTTATTGACAATGGTATTAAAAAGAAAATATAGCAACGCTCTTTCTACCTACACTCATGTGTTTGCACTATAAACATAAAACTGCTTGGCATATTACTCTGCTTTCTACAAAGCCATTGATAACATGTGAAAACTCTTTAAAGAGTATATTTCATGTATTTCTACACGCACGGAAATTTCTACTTTTAGATTTTTTTGTCTTTTGTAACAAGTACGTATATAAGGGGTTCACCTTGCAGAAATGAATCTGATTTACCATATTTTGTAACTTTGAAACATGGTGGGGAAAAGAATGGAGATTAAACTGTTTTAAGTCCCCATCGTTGGTTTAAGGCAGACTGTTCCAAGACGGTGCCCCACTTTATTCTTTAATACCTTTGTTTGTTGTCTAGATTATTTCATGTTTGTATGTATATCTATCATTCTTACGTACATACATACGTACACTTTCGTAGGTTTATTTTTCGAGAGGCTGCTTTCTATGAACGCGGTTATTTCTATTTGAACTTTTTCTTTTTATTTTCTCTCATTATGGGTGACCATTTCGTAAAACAAACTCTTTGATATATATATCTATTCTGAATTAAAAAAGTTATTTGATGTTTTCACGACATACTTCAAACAATTTTACAGTCTTTTGTTACACTTCATTGCGTCTTGTACGACTTTGTCATGCTATTATATTGATGATACACAAAGGTTCCTGGTATCAAAAAGAATTGAAACTATAAAAGTGTTCACAGGTAAACAAATTGATGTGCTGTATAGATTGATACTATAAAATGTTTATTTTTTAGTTCCTGTGCGCTTCCAGTGATATCGTTTAATTTAATTAAAGGTTTGTTGCACTGGAGAGATTGAAGAATAACATAACTCCAGTCCTGTCAAACATCAAAGCATAGAAAACAGAATTTATGAGATAAACAGTATGCATGTAGTTAAAAACTCAAGTTTTCATCAGATTCAATAGTGTAGGAACAAAATTGTTCCAACATGCAGAACTACCATAAAAAGCGATAGTATCATATATTGTTTCAATCAATTACATTATGATATCAAGATTTAATCTGGAGCCTTGTAGCTAGACATTTACTTCGATCATTATTTACTTTTCAAACCATCGTTATCAGTTCATTATTCTTATACTCAGTACAAATGTTGGTATTTAATCATTAATGTCAGTTGTGTTTCAAAATAATTCTTAATTTCAATAACAAATATGTAACCAGTTTTTTAACCAGAATGTTTTTGGGGCCTCCGTGGCCGAGTGGTTAAGGTCGGTTACTTCAAATCACTTGCCCCTCATCGATATGGGTTCGAGCCTCACTCGGGGCGTTAAATTCTTCATGTGAGAAAGCTATCCAGCTGGCTCACGGAAGGTCGGTGGGTTTACCCAGCTGCCCGCTCGTGATGAAATTGTGCAAGAAGGGGCACCTGGGGTCTTCCTCCACAACCAAAGCTGAAAGGTCACCATATGACCTATAATTGTGTCGGTGCGACGTTAAACCCAACAAAAAAGCATGTTTCCCCCTATGGACAAACAAGTGTCTTAAATATCAGGACTGATGCCTGTCTATTTGTGTGTTTCAGCGTCTGTACTTCTATCACCTTGATCCTTCGTTCACATTCCATAAGGCTTTTAATTTTGTCTTAAAATAGATAAACCAGCTAGATCTATCCAAAGAGATGTTATACATAATTACAGGTATAGAAAATTATAACTCTCAATAGTACACACGAACTTATACAGTTAGATCAATATCCATAAAGGGAGGTAATCAGAAACATTGGATTCAACAATATCTTTGCTATGTTAATAATATTCAAACCATATGTGAAATATATGAAAACTATTACTGAAAAAATAAATACTCATATGTTGTGTTCATAATTAAAAATGTGGCAGCCACGTTATAAATAAAGACATACTGAACACTATTTAATTTCATAAAAGTGGCTTTCAAGCATCTGTACTTCTAGATACTTGGCTGACACATGATACAAAGTAAATGAATACCATATCGTCCCATTAATGCAAGAAGATACCATAGCCTTCTTCAATCATCAGCACCTGGTATTTTTTTTTGCATTAATATGGCGATATATTGTTTGGCATTTCACCAGTGGTATAAATTAAACGTATTCTTCATCTCGTCCTGCAATATTGATTGTTTATTTTCATTTTCTTAACGGCAAATGCTGCACATGCACTATCTGAGTTAAAATGAATAAAACCGTATAAAAGCTTTTGATTACATGGGAATTGATGACATTTAATAAAACTGATTAATCTTTGAGGGAATAGCTAGAACTTATGATTGTGCAAAGAGCGTTACTTTCCAGCAACGAAAACATCGTTTGATTGCAAGTTCCTGAGAAACTAATTAAAGGTATGTGATTTAATTGCTGCCACGTGACTTTTATAATAGAATTGTAATTATATTCATAATTTCATGAATACATCTTTATATAAAGAAAGTTCCACTCTGCATTCTCACCAAACTCTCGATGTGCGCGGATAAAGAAAGCACGTTGATTTTCATGAAAAGAAAGCAGCATAATTGATGAATATAATTATATTTGAAATATATTTTAATGTTTCATTTCGTAGAAACGATAGAGATAATCTAAGGCTTATATTACGTTTTCCGATTTGCGATATCATTCATCCTTATTTGCAAATGCAATACCTGCTTTTTGCTGTCTTGTTACGTTTCTAAACATGTTTACATTTTAATTGCTTTAGAAATACTAAGAAAATCACGACTTTGTACCTTGCAGTTAGTACTGTTCTTAGTGCCAAAATTCATTTTAAAGGACAAACGTTTTATTTTAGTTTGGGTATTAGTGTGACTTCAAAGCAAACCAAATATGAGCCGCGCCGTGGGAAAACCAACATAGTGGCTTTGCGACCAGCATGGAACCAGACCAGCCTGCGCATCAGCGCAGTCTGGTCAGGATCCATGCTGTTCGCTAACAGTTTCTGTAATTGCTATAGGCTTTTAAAGCGAACAGCATGGATTCTGACTAGACTGCGCGGATGCGCAGGCTGGTCTCGATCCATGCTGGTCGCAAAGCCACTATGTTGGTTTTCTCATGGCGTGGCTCATATATGTTTCAAGGAACAAAAATGTGCATATTCAGCAGAACCCCAAGTTCAGATACACTAATTACAGTGGCAGTTTAAATTTGATCAGAATAATTTGACATTTCCCAAATTGGTTATTTCAGTATTGTTAGTAGTTTTATTCATTTAAACATCGTCATGTTGAAATCAATTTTCCTTTATTAGAAAGATATTCTATGCATAAACAACATTTACAGTTTCTATGCAATCTAGTACGTTGACATCCTATGACAGTGTAGTCGACTTTGCACATGAGCTTTCAAAAGATGTGTGCCGGAAATTATAAAATCGTGTAAATGAAGTTCTTTTAATATATATCTCACCATTTGTAAGGTTTCACTGTCTGTGGTTTATTATTGTTTGTCACATTTAATTTAAAAATATCCAATGGCCATTGCTCTGAAGTATTCATCTTTAGATATTAACTTCAAATAATTATATAAAATCCGCATCTAATGTATTTAACTTTACAAAATACTTGTATTATATAAAGATATTATACAGAGCTACATTCAAAATGAAATGTTATGTAGTGTCAGCCGAGTGCAGCCAGTTGCTTTAGTGGTAGTGCACATTTATACTGTTATAACCTATACACATATACAATGTACATTATTTTAAAACCTAATGCATAGTACTGTTAATACAAATAAACCTGTTAATTGTATGTTTACGTAAACTATATAAAGTACTTGTTCATGTTTTAGAGTCTGAAATTTGGATTCAATATACCTATACAGTGCACTGAGGTCATGACTATTTTGAAGTAAATAATGCCCTTTCAAACGTCCTCCCAAAAGGATGTTCTGATATTCCGTTTAAGTATCTTTGAATAAACATCACAGTAGTTTAAAACATTTTGCTGAACGTACGTACTGTCTTTTGAAAAATGAAGACACTTTAAATAATTGTCAAAACTTTCAAAGACACTTTTGGTTTAAATTGTTGTGTTCTTTTTAAGTCACATCGACATTATTTAGATAATATTGCGACTTTTAAGAGAACCAACATGCCACTACCGCATTATTTCACGGGTCGGCATCTGGGTAGAATCCACCAATTTGAATACATTCCACGCATGAAAAAAACTGTACACCCCAAGCGTTGTTTCGAATGTACTGCACTGAAGGGCAAATGATTCAAAATCAGAAACCCTATACACCCACCAACGAAGGACCGTTGTTTGATATAAGGAACAGTGTTTACATTCTACATGTTTTTGCAAATGCCAGTATCTTTGCTACGATAGAATTTCGCTTAAGCTGGTGCTAGGTGACGTGAGTAGTGTTGCATTATTTTTGCATTGCATTACTTCTCACAAACAGACTCATCAAACAGTCTGCTATTATGTTGCTTGGTGGCGTTCTATGCTTCCAAAGGATCTTTTCATAAATTTTATTCTCTTTTTTTCGGAATACGGCAAATACACTCTACCCCAATTTTTGTACCTGTACAAACTATTTATTTAACTTTGAACAATTCGCTTTAATAAGGCTACATTTAAGTATACCAGATTTCTTTGCAGAACAGGAACACTGAGCTCACAAACAGAACAATGTTCATGTTATTTTGATCGAAATACTTTTTTCATTTTGTGTTTCTTGTAAATGTACCATTGCGAGTACCTCTACGAAGTTGAAGGCAATGGCATTATGTTACGTGCACACATACCTTTTTATTGACAACCAGGTAATATAAAACACTTAGTAGATTCAATATTTTGTCACAAAATGTACTTCTAGAAACTACTGGTCACAGATTGTATCAATATTACGGATGCAACTAAGATAAATGGAAGTAAAATTATGTTTTCCTAGAAAATATTTGTTATCAGATATGAGAAAAAGCAGACATATCCAGTTAAATAGAAGATTAATAACTTGCGATATTATGCACTAAGACTTGATTACTTATTTCATTCAGTTTAATGCGTAAATGATTATTTGATTGATTGAAATAGTCACTATTCATTTACTTTTTCAATCTGAGAAGTGTGAGATCGCTTTAGCTGAGCGAAAGAAACAAAACCAGAAATAACATTACCTTGTAGTTCACTCTGTCCCATGATGATAAGAATGTTAAAAACTATATTGACAGCACTAAAACAATATCTTTATATAATCTGGTTATTTTAACCTGACAAGTCTGTAATTTGTGACAAATTCAGTGTAAATCATTGTCAAGCAGGTTGACAATTGTCATAAAGAAAATATAAGCATTATTTTATTGTGAGAGAGATCAGTTTTATTAAAGAAGCAAACTGTTCATATATGTACAAAACTTCTCCACTTTCAGCTTGTCTTAGAGGCTGTTTAAAACGTGGAAATTGTCTATATAAGTTCTTCACATTTAATTTAAGGCCGATCCACACCTTAGAACCGGAATGTAGAAGTTTGACGGAAAAGTATAAAATTTGGCTCAGATATACATGTAGATCAAACCGTATATTTTCAGAATATACATCTACATCTACATCTTTCACCCAACCGTCGATTTCCGACTATCACTGGGCGGCGCTGTCAGAGAAACAGTTGTTAAAGAACTGATATGTTACAATGTTAAAAGAATAAAAGCTAAAAAAGACAGTATGCTACAGTTAAAATGGGACAGAGGCAACAGAATTACATACTGACCACCGCCAGCCTCTCTCTAAAGATACTGAGACTGGGGCTAGATTTAACATGAGTTGGTAGGGAGTTCCAGAGTCGGATGGTCCTAGGGAAGTAGGAGTTAGAAAAGTACTGAGTGTGAGACATGGGGATTAAGTAATTTAGGTTTCTAGTTGGAATAAGATGAGATTGGTCGACTGCAACTGTCTGGGTCCTTATTTTATAAAACATTACTAATGAATTGTGTAACCTTCTATATTGGAGTGTATTCCATTCTAAGGTTTTCAGCATTTGTGTAACACTACTGGTGTAACTGTAGTCATACATGACGTACCTAGCAGCTGACCTTTGGACATTTTCGACTTTGCTAGTGAGGGTTTTTTGCCAAGGATGCCAGACGCTTGAACAGTACTCAAGTTGAGGGCGGACATAGGTGTTATAGGCAGCAATTTTGACCTTTTTATTATCAGTTTTGACATTTCGTTGTATGAAGCGAAGAGTGGAAGTTGCTTTGGAAGTGATACTGTCAATGTGTTTGGACCAGTTTTAGATCTTTGGAAATGGTTATGCCTAAGTATTTAGCTGCCTCACAAGTTTTTAACTCTATGTTGTGAAGTTTGTAGGGGTAGACTACAGGATTTTTCTTTCTAAAAATTCTAAGGACTTCACACTTGTCCGGGTTGAACTCCATGGACCATGTCTTCTCCCAGGTTTCTAAGCTAATCAGGTCTTGTTGCAGAGATATACTATCTGAAATGGAGTTGATGGTAAGGTATATTATGGTGTCATCTGCAAACATTCTTGCGTTACATTTGACGGAATCTGGTAAGTCATTGATATATACCAGGAAGAGACATGGCCCAAGAACAGACCCCTGGGGAACTCCAGACAGTACAGGAAGTTCACTGGAAAAATGACCATCAACAGCGACTTTCTGGAGCGGTTGGACAGGAAAGATTTGACCCATTTGGTAATTTGTGGGTTGACACCAAGCTTTGTAGTTTATAAATTAGTCTAATGTGATCGACCTTGTCAAACGCCTTGGAGAAGTCCATGACAATAACATCTGTTTGTTGACCCTGTTCAGTGTTATTGTAAAGTTCCTGAGTGAAATTAATGAGCTGAGTCTCACAACTGTGACCTGATCTAAAGCCGTGCTGGAACTGGCTAAGTAGCTTATGCTTGTCAAAATAGGTCATAAGATTGGAAACAACAATGTGTTCAAGGAGTTTGGAAGCAATGCAAGTTAGGGAAATTGGGCGATAGTTACTAGGTTTAGACTTGGGACCTTTTTTAAATACGGGGGCTACGGTGGCTTTTTTCCAATCACTGGGTACTAGGCCAGATTCGAGAGATAACCTGTATATATGGGCAAGTACAGGGGCAATTTCATGGTGGAGTTCTTTTAGGATGCGTGGGGATAATTCATCAGGTCCTGAGGCTTTATGTGGGGATAGGCCATAGAGCAGTTTTTCCACACCTTCAGTGGTGACCTGGATCTTATTCATCGTGGAGACTGGGGATGAGAGGACGTTGGAACATATATGCTTCAGACTAAGGGGCTGGGGAGGGGAAAAGACAGATTCAAATTGTTTGTTTAAGATAGTAGCCTTTTGGATGGGGTCTGTGTAGGTAAGACCATCTGATTTAAGGGGGGCAATGCCGACATTTTCTTTTTTGTTGTGCTTGATGAAGCTGTAAAACTTTTTGTTTTTACCAGGTTGTGAGTCATGGTCAAATATGACACTTTCCATATATGACCAGTATTGGGCTCTTATTTGCTTCTGGATAGAAGACTTAAGGGATTTGAATCTTTGTTGGCGGGCTGAGGAGGGAGATTTGTGTAGTTTCTGGTACAGTTTATCCCGCTTATGTATAAGCCTGATAATTCTCGGGGTTAACCATGGCAAGTCGGCACGGGGTTTAGACATTTTAGATGGAATGTGTTTTGACTGGGATTCATTAAGGCAGTCCTTGAAAGAATTCCACGCTACTTCAGGGTCTGAATGGTTTTCGGTGAAAAAGCTAGCACCAAAAGCCTTCATGTCAGATTTTAGCCCTTCCCAATTAGCCTTCGTGTAGAGTTTTATAGGGCGTCTAGGTTGGGTTGGGCGGCCCCTATTAAGATTCAATTCATGAAATATAATATCATGATCCGAGGTGGCTAGACTCGGTAGGGATTTAACCAAGTGAACATGGGATGGATGGTTTGTAAAGAAGAGATCAAGGGTGTTGGATAACCTAGTTGGGATCTTAACTATTTGTTCAAGATTATAATGGGAATATCTTTCAATAAATTCTTCATAAAAGGATCTGTTTTACAAGTTTGTTTAGGGGACTCTTTTGACCAGTCAATGTCGGGGAGATTGAAGTCTCCAAGTAGCCATACTATGCTGCCCTTGGGTATTTTACTAAGGGATAACCAGAGTTGGGATAGGGAGTCGGCATCTAATTCTTGGGGTTTATAGTAGGCTCCGACAAAGATATCTTTAAGGCCAGTGATGGTAATTTTGGCCCAGGTTATGTTGCATGAAGTCTTGAGGTCTGGTTGTTCTTGGCTGATCAGTGAGTTAGATATAGCTATCATCACTCCTCCACCTTGACCTTCACTCCTGTCATCCCTATATACCTTATAATTAAGATTATCAGGAAATATTTCGGAAGAACTGATGTCTGGCTTAAGCCATGTTTCTGTAAGGCAAATAACATCTGGTTTAATTTGGTCAATAACTAGGTGTAATTCAGGGATTTTGTTTTGACAGAACGACAATTAATGTTAAGGACTGTGAGACGTTCAGATGTTTTTAGTTTAGGTTTGGGAGTAACCTTTTCTTTTTAGGGATTGGGGTAGATGAGGCCTTTGGGGTTTCTGGAGGCTCATGGAGGAAAGAAGAGCTATTTAAGCTGAAACTTACTTTACTGTGGTCGTGTGACTTAGAGGGGAATAGTAAGAAGTGTCACTGAGAGTATCTAGGGATTCAGTCAGTGAACTTGAGTGGTTTAGCGAGCCGCACTGTTGACAGTACCAGCTGAACTTTGAGTCTGAGAGTTTGTCGTAAGTATGACTGCCAATGCCTTCGCAGTCTGTGTGAAACCAAGTTTCGCAGTTGTCACACAGGATGCCTTTTTGTGACCAGGACACATTTTGGGAACATATCCCGCACGGGTACTGGGTAGGACAGGAAGCGCCTGGCGGGCCTGGGTTTGGTTCAATGTCTGGGGTCTGACATGCCAGAAGACAAAAAAGAAATAATAAGGATGTCTTACTAGCACTGGGTTTCTCTTTGTGCTTTCTAGATGGTATTACTGTTTTGAGGACGTTGGCAACTGAGATACCAACAATACTGGATTTTGGAGGGAAATGGTCGCACAGTAAATTACTCTGATTTGCTGAGCAGGGAAAAATATGATGTGCAACTATAAAGATGAAAAGGCATAACAATGTCAGCCTTAGTTCCATCCTTGCTGGATTAGTATGATTCTAGACCAACATTGACGCTTATGTGTTCACGTTAAAGCACCACCTGGCGGCACCCGATTTTTCACGTAATTGCTCGTAATCTCGCTAATATTTTGGCGTCATTGTCTTTTATTCGATTGCGCATTGAGTTGTCTATTCCAATGTATATGACAAAATCTAAATGTATTTAGTGTATAATAAGACCGCCATTTTTATGTAAACAAAATGGGTCACGCTGAAATCGTTATAAAGTGTGTACGTACAAGTTTATGAATTTTGTCCTCTAACTTTTTTTCCGGGCGGTCAAAGAGTTTTTTTTGTTTTTTTGTTTTTTTGTTTTTGTTTTTTTTAAACAGTTTGCTGCAGTGTCCGCCCTTAAGAATTAACGAATAGAAAAGCATGTCTTCTCGTGGATTTTTTTAGCTAAAAAAACTTTGAAATAAAATTAGATGTTTCAGTTGTTAATAGCAGTACTGTTTCTGCCAAATTGGTTGTTTCATATAACGGGAAAATTTACGCGTGTATCATTGACGTTTCAAGTGCATTTATGTCGCTTCTGTTTTTGCAAACGCATTATGAAAGCTCGAGTTTCAATGAGAAAAGATATGTACGACTTTGTCATGCTATTTTATTGATGATACACAAAGGCTCCTGATATGAAAATATGGAAATATAAATCCGTTCACAGGTAAACAAATTGATGTGCTGTATTGATTGATCCTATAAAATGTTTAATTTTTATTTCCTACGCGCTTCCAATGATATCGTTTAATTTAATTAAAGATTTGTTGCACTGGAGAGATTGAAGAATAACATAACTCCAGTCCTGTCAAACATCAAAGCATAGAAAACAGAATTTATGAGATAAACAGTATGCATGAATTTAAAAACTCAAGTTTTCACCAGATTCAGTATTGTAGGAACAAAATTGTTCCAACATGCAGAACTACTATTAATAAACTGTCTAAAAAGCGATAGTATCATTTATTGTTTCAATCAGTTACATTATGACATCAAGATTTAATCTGGAGCATTCTTGCTGGACATTGACTGCGGTCATTATTTACTTTTCAAACCATCATTATCAGTTAATTATTCTTATACTCAGTACAAATGTTAGTATTTAATAATTAATAACAGTTGTGTTTCAAAATAATTCTTTATTTCAATACCAAACCTGTAACCAGGCTTTTTCAACCAGAATGTTTTTCCTTATGGACAAACGAGTGTCTTGAATATCAGAAAGGGGGCTTCTGTGGCCAAGTGGTTAGTGTCTCTAAATTCCAAACATTTGCCTTTCACTAATGTGGGTTCGAGCCTCACCCGGTTCTACCCGGGTGCCATTTAGCATGTGTCTAAAAGAAATAAATATAAAAGCATAGAAAAAGATAAAAAATAAAGAAATGAAAAATATTTACTAAAAAATGAAAATAACAAAAAAAACTGGAAAACAAATAACTTCCTCATTGCCAGAGGCGTGCGCATCGCGAGGAGGGCATGCAGTAGATTGTATGGTGTGTTACTAATATTTAACAGCACACAATCTACTGCAACAAACAACCAGAATAAGTCAAATTCAATGACAAGTCAACCCAACGAATAATAATAATTTCACAGTATTAGCTTCTGTCACTACTATACATGTATAACATACCTATGTGCACGCTTTGCAAACATTTGTATGTAATGTGAGTTACAAACAGATGTAGTATGGAACTATCAAATTATTTAAAATGAATATGAAAAGTTTTGGTTAGATTACATTTGGGAACACCCTGTAGTTATATTTATTGTTTAAAAGTACTCCCTTGCATCCACACAATAGTTACAGAAAATGTGTATAATTGATATCTACATATGCATGCCAAATATTGTTTTGATGCACGGTGGGGTGGTGGTGGTGGTGGGGGGGGGGGGGGGGGGGGGAACAATGTTGTATTTAGAAAACTAGCTTTTGTATATATATAACAGGATACATAATTCTATAAAGAGCAAAAATCACTGTTTACGAAACAAATATTGAAAATTTGACTTTAGTATGTATATTGATGGTATTTGTAATTATATATTTATTTCTGAATGGTTTATTTTTCACCCTTGGAGTAGGCAAATTCATATAGAAAGTGTCCAAAGAACTTTTGTTTTAAAACAGATAAACCAGCTATCCAAATAGATGTTATACACAGTTACATGGTTTGAAAATTACTGTCCTCAATAGAACACACGAGCTTTTACATTTAGATCTATATCCATAAAGGGAGGTAATCAGAAACATTGGATTCAACAATATCTTTTGCTATGTCAATCAATATTCAAACCATATGCAAAATAGATGAAAACTATTATTCAAAAAGAAATACACATATTTTGTGTACATAATAAAATAATGTGGCAGCCACGTTATGACACACGTAGGACATTAGCACAATTTGGTTTGATAAAAGATCTGTACTTCTAGATATTTGACACATATATGACAAACTTGACACATTATGACGCACGTAGGACATAATGAGCACTATTTGGTTTGATAAAAGATCTGTATTTCTAGATATTTGACTGACACATGATACAAAGTAAATGAATACCATATCGTCCTTGATTATCAGAAACTGGTTTCTTTTTGCATTAATATGGCGGTATATTGTTTCTCACTTCACCAGTAGTATAAATTAAACGTAGTCTTCATCTCGTCCTGCAATATTGATTGTTTATATTCATTTTCTTAACGGCAAATGTTGCACATGCACTATCCGAGTTAAAATGATCAAAACCGTATAAATGCTTTTGATTACATGGAAATTGATGACATTCAATAAAATTGATTAATGTTTGAGAGAATAGCTAGACCTTATGATTGTGCAAAGAGCATTGCTCTCCAGCAACGAAAACATCACATTTGACTGCGTTTGATTACAAGTTCCTGAGAAAATAATTAAAGGTATGTGATTTAAATGCTGTTACGTGACTTTTATAACATAATTGTAATTGTATTCATAATCTTATGAATACATCCTTATATAAAGAAAGTTCCACTCTGCATTCTCGCCAAACTCTTGATGTGCGTGGGTAAAGAAAGAACGCTGATTTTCATAAAAAGAAAGCAGGATAATTGATGAATATAATTATATTTGAAATATAATTTAATGTTTCATTCCGTAGAAACGATAGAGAATATCTGAGGCTTATATCACGTTTTCCGATTTGCGATATCAGGCATCCTTATTTGCAAATTCAATACCTGCTTTTCGCTCCCTTGTTAAGTTTCTAAGCATGTTTGCATTTTAATTGGTTTAGAAATACCAAAAAAATAACGACCGTGTACATTGCAGTCACTACTGATCTTAGTGTCAAAAATCATTTAAAAGAACGAAAGTTTCATTTTACTTCGGGTATTAGTGTGACTTCAAAGCAAACCAACCATATGTTTCAAGAAACAAAAATGTGCATATTCAGCAGAAGCCCTAGCTCAGATACACTAATTACAGTAACAGTTTTAATTTGATCAGAATAATTTGAAATTTCCCAGATGGGTTATTTCAGTTTTGTTAGGAGTTTTAATCATTTGAACCGCACCAGGTGAAAACCAACAACAGTGCGTTTGCGACCAGCATGGATCCAGACCAGCCTGCGCATCCGCGCAATCAGATCAGGATCCATGCTGTTTGCTTTCAAAGCTGTTGCATTTAGAGAAACTGTTAGCGACAAGCATGGATCCTGACCAGACTGCGCGGATGCGCAGGCTGGTCCGGATCCATACTGGTCGCAAGCGCACTATGTTCGTTTTTTCATGGTGCGGCTCATTTAAACATCGTCATGTTGAAATCAATTTTCCTTTAGAAAGATATTCAATGCATAAACAACATTTACTGTTTCTTTTATTGATGCAATCTAGTACGA
This sequence comes from Mercenaria mercenaria, assembly GCF_021730395.1. NCBI lineage: Eukaryota > Metazoa > Mollusca > Bivalvia > Venerida > Veneridae > Mercenaria > Mercenaria mercenaria. Next base: position 9,611,138 of record NC_069377.1, on the reverse strand, counting down.
TGACATCCTATGACAGTGTAGTCGACTTTGCATATGAGCTTTCGAAAGATGTGCACCGGAAATTATAAAATCGAATAAATGAAGTTATTTAGATATATATCTCACCATTTGTAAGGTTTCACTGTCTGGGGTTTATTACTGTTTGTCACATCTAATTTAAAAATATCCAATGGCCATTGCACTAAAGTATTTTATCTTTCGATATTAACTTCAAATATATAAAATCCTCATCTAATGTATTTAACTTTACAAAATACATGTATATAAAGTTTTTATACAGAGCTACATTCAAAATGAAATGTTATGTAGTGTCAGCCGAGTGTTAAAACAGCCAGTTGTTTTAGTGGTAGTACACATTTATACTGTGTTAATCTATACTGTCACGTATACAACGTATATTATTTTAAAACCTAATACATAGTATTGTTGATACAAATAAACCTGTTAATTGTATGTTTTTATAAACTATATAGAGTAATTGTTCATGTTTTAGAATCTGAAATTTGGATTTAATATACCTTTATAGTGCACTGAGGTTACATGACTATTTTTAAGTAAATATGTCCTTTCAAACGTCCTCCCAAAAGAATGTTCTGATATTCCGTATAAGTACCTTTGAATAAACATCACATTAGTTTAAAACATTTTGCTGAATGTACGCACTGTCTTTTGAAAATATGAAGACACTTTAAATAATTGTCAAAACAAGGTTTTGAAAACTTTCAAAGACGCTTTTGTATGGTGGCATATTTCTGCCAACCACATATTCACTTATTTATCACGAAATGCTTCGCAAAAATGCCACTTATTCAGTTATTATCTGGCAAGTGACAAAACTGCTTGTTATCCACTTTAGTATCTTAACAGGACAAAACTGCTTGTTAGTGCCCACTACTGCCATCCACATATTCACTTACGTTAACTAGGTATCTTGATTTTTGACATTTAGTCAGTTATGATTGGCAATATCCCGTAATCGTCCCCTATCATTACGGAATAAATGAAAATACATTAAGGGGCATAACAATTATGCAAATTTATAATTCCAAATCCTATCTATAGGCACAGACCATTAGAGGTGGTGGTAGGGGATGAGGTGGATATACACTCATTAATTCTGTCACAGGGTGAGAAAAATATTAAGCCAGACCGAGACTCGAACCCGGGCCTCGGAATACTGTTCCGATAATCTACGGACTGAGCTACCCGACCGCCTACACATTTTCTCCCCGTTTCAATATTCAAGTTCTATACCGTGACATATTTCCACACCATTTTGAAATTCGTCCTCGAATTTCAGCGGGTACTTTATAAATCAAGCAATGACAGGCGTCGGAGACTAACCAGTGTAATGCCATCAAGGCCCCACAATGGGCGCCAACTGTCACAGGATGAGAAAAAAGTGCAGCCAGACCGGGACTCGAACCCGGGGCCTCGGAAAACCATTCGTATGCTGTACCGACTGAGCTACGCGGCCGCATATACATTTTCTCCCCGTTTCAATATTCACCGTGACAATATCGTATGAGGACGAAAAGTCTAACCGTTAATCGCCAATATGGGTACGAATATAAACTGTATATCAAGAAAACTTTCACAATAACCAATTATTTATGTGAATATGTGGATGGCAGAAGTGGGCACTAACAGGCAGTTTTGTCCTGTTAACATAATTATCTGGATAACACGCAATTTTGCCACTTGCCAGATAATAACTGGATATGTGACAGTTTTAGAGAAAACTGTCTATATAAATAAGTTGATATGTGGTTGGCAGAAATATGCCACCATACTTTTGGTTTAAATTGTTGTGTTTTTTTTCCAGTCACATCGACAATATTTAGATCATATGGCGACTTTTGTGAGAACCTACGGGTGGGCAACCGGGTAGTAACCACCAATCTTCCGCAAGCCAGCTGAATAGATTCTATGCATGAAAAAATGTACACCCCAAGCGATGTTTCGAATGTACTGCACTTAAGGGAAAATGATTCAAAATCAGAAACCCTAACCACTCATTAACGCAGAACCGTTGTTTGATATAAAGCACATTCTACATGTTTTTGCAAATGCTAGTTTTTTTACTATGATAGAATTCCACAGCCGGTGCTTTGAGGCGTGAGTGGTATTGCACATTTCATTACTTCGCATGAACAGACTCATCAAACAGATTCTGCTATTATGTTACTTGGTTGCGTTCTATGCTTCCAAAGGATCTTTTCATAGACTTTATTCTCTTTTTTTTTCGGAATATGGAACATACCCTCTACCCCTAACATTTTTGTACCTGTACAAACTATTTACCTAACTTTGAACAATTCGCTTTAATAAGGCTACATTTAAGTATACCAGAGTTCTTTGCTGAACAGGAACACTGGGCGCACAAACAGAGCAAGTTTCATGCTATTTTGATCGAAAGACATTTTTCATTTTGTGTTTCTTGTCAATATATCATTGCGAGTACGTCTGCGAAGTTTAAGAAAATGACATTATGTTTACGGGCACACAAACCTTTCATTGGCAACAAGGTAATTTAAAACACTTAGTAGATTCCATATTTCATCACAAAATGTACTTCTTTTAGAAAATACTGGTCACAGATTGATCTGAGAAGTGTGAGATCGCTTTATCTGAGTGAAAGAAACAAAACCAGAAGTAACATTACGGTGTAGTACACTCTGCCCCGTTATCATAAGAATGTTAACAATTATATTGACAACACTAAAACAATGTCTTTATATAATTTGGTTAGTTTATATGACAAGTTTATAATTTGTGACAAATTCAGTGTAAATGATTGTCGAGCAGGTTTTGTCATAAAGAAAATATAAGCATCATTTTGTTAATCGAGAGCTCAATTTTAATAAAGAAGCAAATTGTTCATATATGTACAAAACTTATCCATTTTCAGCTTGTCTTAGAAACATTATAAACGGGGAAACTTTCTATATAAATCCGTCACATTTAATTTAAGGCCGATCCACAATTTAGGATCGGAATGTAGATGTTTGACGGAAAAGTATAAAATTTGGCTCAGATATACATGTAAATCAAACCGTATATTTTCAGAATATAAACATTTGAGTTGACGCTTATGTGTTCATGTTAAAAGCGCCACCTGGCGTCACCCGATTTTTCACGTAATTGCTCGTAATCTCGCTAATGTATTGGCGACATCATCCTTTTTCGATTGCGCATTGAGTTGTCTATTCCAATTTATGTGACAATATCTAAATGTATTTAGTGCATAATAAGACCGCCATTTTTATGAAAACAAATTGGGTCACACCGAAATCGTTATAAAGTGAGTACGTGCAAATTTATGAATTTGGTCCTGTAACTTTTTTTCCGGGCGGTCAAAGAATGGTTGTTTTTCTTTTTTGTTTTGTTTTTTGTTGTTGTTGTTTTTTTAAACAGTTTGCTGCAGTTTCCGCCCTTTAAAATTATCAAATGAAAAACATGTGCTCTCGTTGATTTTTTATGCTAAAAAAACTTTGAAATAAAACTAGGTGTTTCAGTGGTTAATAGCATGACTTTTTCTCCCAAATTGGTTGTTTCATATTACGGGACAATTTACGCGTGTATCATTGACGTTTTAAGTGCATTTATTCCACTTCTTTTTTGCAGACGCATTATATAAGCTCGGGTTTCCATGAGAAATGATATCATAAAAGCGGTTTATGAATCTCAGGCTACTGAGAATCCGGAACTGCAAAAATCTCTCATAATAACAATGTATTCAATACATTTCTGAGAAAAATGATATGACGCTCGTGAATTATTACAAATATTTTCAGCGTTGATCTTTACAATCAATAAAAATCCATGTGGATTTTAGCTCTGCACTGCAATTTTCGAAAATTATTTTGTTTTGTTTGTTTTGGTTTAGGTCACACCGACATAAAAAAGTCATACGAGAAGTTTTCAGTTTTTAAGTCGTAGCGGATATCCCCTGGGTACCCCCGGACAGTATTTAGGAACAGTACGCCAGCTGAATAGCTTTCTCACCTGACGATCCGAGCAGTACCCAACGCTTGAGGTGAGGGTAAAGTGATTCGAAACCAGCAGCATCAACCATTCGTCCATGGAGGCCCCTTGAAATAAGTAACAGGAATTTAACACTTGACATATTCGGACGTGTAAAGATATAATTAAATATTGTCAGTCCTGTAACAAAAAAAATCCTTATGATCGGCACACAATGCTCTATATTTAAATTCGATCAGTTTTCAATTATACCTGTTGATACAATACCTTATTTATTAATCATTGTGTGAAATATAACAAGTGGACGAATGTTACATGATGAGTTTCTGAGTGACGATATTGTCTCCAAGAAGCGTACAATTAAGCACGATGTGTCTGTTATTTCAAAGACAAACAGATGTTACCAAAGAAAAGTCACATAAGTAACTGTTAGGAAATGCACTACGGAAGTTTAAAGCTGTATTCAAATTACAGAGAAGAAAACACTTAGAGTCACTTTGATTGACAGACAGAGTCACAAGTTACAAACACCTGGACCATAGTTGCCAAGTACTATTCAATTGAATGCCGAAATATTTCCAGAAGTATAAGGTAACTGATTAGAAAATATGGTCAGTATATGATAAACTTCGTAAAAAGATTGTTGCGCAGCCATTTGTTATTCATGCGAAATACTATAACTCTTTCCTTATGAATATCAAATTTGTAGCTTTGGTCAAAGTGTGGAGTGGCAAAAAATGCCTTTGGCCATCTTTACTATATCGTGAATATTTAGGAAATACCAATAAGAACTCCTGATGAAGTACAATAATAATCACACTTGATGATTACAGTTATTGAGTTTCTTAGACAGTAATTTTATTTGAAGGATGTAATCTCTCAAGTGGCTGTTGCAGGGGAACGTGATTTTTTATAACATTGTTTTTTTATAAGCGTACACTGCACTAAAAGAAGTACTTTACTTTTAATATAGCGCTTTTTATCACTGGAAAGAAACTAAATCAGTTGTTTTGATATAATTCCAGGTAGTTTAGAGCAGTTAATTTCTTGGAAATTCTAAAAAATTGCTTCCTTTCACTGATTAATCAAAAGTCTTGAAAAGCATTCAAATATGTCAAAATAAATATTATACCCTCTTGCTTCATTTATACACAAGACATTGACACAAAAATTAAACTTTCCCTCAAACTCCCTGTTCAAAAATTTTGCGTTCAAATCAGTCACATGGTTCTCTCTTAAAAACTCAAATAAAAAATTAGTAGTCACCTTTGTGATACGTGACCTTGCTTTGAACGATCACCTTTAGAAAGTCAACTGCCCTGCACTATAACTGTCATTTAAATTCTAATGTGATATTACACGACGTGCCATGTTTCCATCATGATGCTGAAAAAACATAAGTTGATTTAAGAGTCAAATTGGTTAGCTTTGCAAACCGATTAAGCGACATATTCGGATGAGCCAACTTGAGACATAAAGCGTACAGGATCAGATGATTGGTTTATTAATTGCGAATCTATAAATGAACCTATATTGAAGAGAAAACCGTGTTTTAACGTTATTAATACACGGAAATCGCGTAATAATTATTATGGCGATGTATAACCGATTTTGAGTGTATTAATTTAGGTAAAACACGATTTTGCTATACATTATTTCGATTCTAATATGCTCTTAATCTAAAACAGTAGATAAAATATAGCAGCACTCTTTCTTGGTAATTGTAGTAAACACTTTTCCTCGACATTTCATATTACCGTATCTGACAGCTTGTTTCATTGTTTCATATCATTTTGAGAATTACAATATATTTCATATAGTTGTAATGAACACTATACATTCGACATTCCATATAACCATATTTGATGTTTGTGTCATGGTATTTTAACAATTACAGTATATGTCATATAATTCTTGTAAACAATCTACATTCAACATATCACATTACCATATTAAATAGCCTTTATCACGTAATTTTAAAAATTACAATATATTTCAGATAATTCTAGTAAACACTCTGCATTCGACATTTGATAAAAATTATCACATTCTATTTCAAAAATTACAATCTTTTCCATAAATGTGTCATGCAAATTTGAGTACCAGTTATTGTTGCCATATATACTAGGGACCTGCAAAGTTACGAAAACTGTATTTATAAAATAAGGTGTCATATTATCCAGAATTGTTACTCGAAAAGAAAATGCAATATTTTAGTACAATTAGCAAACCACAAATGATTCTCTCGGTACATTCCAATTTATGCTCTCTGTAAGGATTTGAAAATCCTTTGAAAAACATTAGATTACGTTACATTGCTCTGGTGATCCATAAATTGGCCAAAATTGGGCTCAAGCAAAACCAAATTGGGAGAGAATCGTTGGACGTTAAAATCTTTTCTAAAACTCTCTAAACTTTTCTTCGTTTCTAAAGTTTTCTTTGTTACTATTTCATTGCGTTTCATATTGGTTGGTTCCTATATACCTTTACAAAGCTTGAGCGACAATCATTTTCATATTTATTACAGAAATATACTTCGTACTGGTAGATACCTTGTACATCTGCTTTAAGTAATGTTGATAAATATCACCTTAACTTTTCAATTTTAAAGAATATCCAAACCGCTATTTAAGTTTAGTAACCTTAGGCAGGTTTACGAAAAGAGATCTCTCAAAGACGTACATTTTTATTTAAAAACATTTTCAATCTTATGCCACCTATCATTCTAAAATTTATGTTTTGTCAGAATTATTACAGGTCTGATCCACATAAGTCGTAGAAATAGCCGGAATGTTGACAAGAATCGACTGTGTCATGTGTATACTTCGCTTAACAGCAACTGAAAGTATAGAATAAACTGGCGTCAAGGCAACTCATGACAAGACGCACAATGATCTGTTTGGTTCAGAAATCTTTCTGTGTAATAATAATAGGAATGTTAGCCCTATCACGAGAAAAGTAATTTTATTCACCCTGATTTATTGACTACACCACGTATATATAACAAACAAAAATGTAATTGCTAACTCTTACAAAGGTGATATCTCCTCAGAGCAATATTGTTTGCGGCCAAGGTAATATTTATATGTACTGGCGACGGAAAAGATAATGTTAATATTTCTAATTAGAGTTGTAGACTAGTTGAAGGTATTAAAGGTACTTGTACTTTTTGCAACAGCGTTCAAAACCTCAGATGGAATGAGGTAGGATTTCCAGTGGTGTCAAATAGATCCTATATCCAATATTGATACATAATCAGGTACATAATATTATATAGAATTGGTAAGTAAATCTGTCTGTAGTAGTAAATTGTTAATACACTTTTTAATCTGGTCAGATATTTCGTTGACGATCTTTTTTTTCAATTATCTGTTTCATGCATGATGATATTTCTGAATAACCAGGTTTGTATTTTGACAGTCTTACAAAATGTGTAAATAATGGACACCAAATGTATTCATTTCTCTTTTTTTGAAATGATAAATAATATATATCGTTCTACGTTATCATATTCAGAAAAAAAAAACACTAAAACGACATACGACATGTGGTGGATTGTTGACCTTATGACAACTTTATTCAATTCCTGTCTTGTATTGTTTCATAAAATGAATCCACATTAGATTAGTGCAAAAGACAGAAGTACAAAAGAGAAAAGACTGTGTTAAAGTATGTAAATATTAGTATAGTATTTTGTCTGTAAAACTGGAGGTTTATTAGAAGGAAGCTATTTTCAGATGAAAATAAAATTGTGTAATGATATCATATTGGTCTGTAAGGTATTTTGATGTTTAATGCCGATATAGTAATAACTACAAAAGGGATAAATAACGTTCTTCCTTCATTTACATCATTTCCTCATTTAACATTAGCACAATGAAAGCACTGTGTCATAATGTAAGAATCCATTATTTGTTAATCAAAGTTATCGCAAAATATATAAGCAATGTCTCCTATTATTTTTGAAGTAAAAAAGATATTTGCTTTTATTCCTAATATTTTTAAGCATCTTGCAGTTTGCCAGCAATCCTAGCTGTAAACCAGTTTTTGCCAAAGTAAAATTTTGCAAATAGCACTTAGCTAAAATGTGTTTTATTGACAATGGCATTAAAGAAAAAGTATAACAAAGCCTGTTTTGTTTTGCCAGTATATGTATTTACAACTGCAAAACCAGACTTAAAAAGTAAATTCAACTGATGTGAAAGAAAATATAATCATTCTAATCTTGAAACGGACTCATAACGTTTTACCAGATTTGGTGAGATTTTGCGCCCTCGCCATTTTAACGTCTTAAATCTCGTGTTTTCGTTTTGATAGACAAAACAATGAAGTGACACAAACAATCACTATCATACTGCGGCTGGTCAGCTTAGAAATATGTCATCTGGCCTGTTATTGGTATTTGGCTTGTTGCTGTGCTTTCTACAACGTCATTAAGCACATACGTATATGGTTCTTACGAGTTTCTTTCAAGGACATGTATTTCTACACAGAAATTTCTAGATTTAGATTTTGGGTCTTTTGTTATAAGTAAGTATATAACAGGTTCACCCGACACTTTATTTCTTAATGTCTTTGTTTGTTGCAGCACAATGGTTTATTTCATACATATTTGTATGCATATATCTATCATTCACTCATACATACACACATACACTGTAGGGTTTTGTTTTGGGAGGCTGCTTCCTTTGAACGTGGCAATTTACCATTTTATAAAACAAAGTCTTTGATATATATCTATTTTGAATTAAAAAATTTATTTGATGTATTCACGACATACTTCAAATAATTTTACAGTCTTTTGTTACACTTCATTGCGTCTTGTACGACTTTGTCATGCTATTATATTGATGATACACAAAGGTTCCTGATATCAAAAAGAATTGAAACTATAAAACTGTTCACAGGTAAACAACTTGATGTGCTGTATTGATTGGTACTATAATGTGTTTATATTTTTTATTTCCTACGCGCTTCCAATAATATCGTTTAATTTAATTAAAGGTTTGTTGCACTGGAGAGATTCAAGAATAACATAACTCCAGTCCTGTCAAACATCAAAGCATAGAAAACAGAATTTATGAGATAAACAGTATGCATGAAGTTAAAAAAGATTCAGTATTATAGGAACAAAATTGTTCCAACATGCAGAACTACCATTAATAAGCTGTCTAAAAAGCGATAGTATCATTTATTGTTTCAATCAATGACATAATGACATCAAGATTTAATCTGGAGCATTGTTGCTAGACATTGACTGCAATCATTAGTTACTTTTCAAACCATCGTTATTAGTTTATTATTCTTATACTCAGTTCAAATGTTGGTATTTAATAATTAATGACAGTTGTGTTTCAAAATAATTCTTACTTTCAATAACAAATCTGTAACCAGTTTTTCAACTAGAATGTTTTTCATATGGACAAACAAGTGTCTTAAATATCAGGACTGATGCCTGTCTATTTGTGTGTTTTCAGCGTCTGTACTTCTATCAACTTGGTCATTCATTTAAATTCCTTAAGGCTTCTAATTTTGTTTTAAAACAGATAAACTAGCTATCCAAATAGATGTTATACATAATTACATGGTTAGAAAATTGCAACTCTCAACTGTACACAAGAACCTATACAGTTAGATCCGTATCCATAAAGGGGGGAGGGGGTGGTAATCAGCAACATTGGATTCAACAGTATTTTTGCTATGTCAATCAATATTAAAAAAAAACAAAGACAAATATCAAACAGGGAATGCCACGCACCAAAAACGCAGCCTCCTCAAAACGAAACCCACAGCACGCAGACGCGTGCACCACACACACACACACACACACACACACACACACAGCCAACACATTAGGACAAAACGAACAAACAAAGGAACACACACACACACACACACACACACACACAAAGCCAACACATCAGGACAAAATGAACAAACAAAGGAACACAGTGGGGCACCGCCTTGGAACGGTCAGTGGCAAAAACACCACTGGGGAGCTTAAACCGGTTTATGGTGCGCACCCAACCTCACTCTTACCCCCACCATGTTCCAAAGACACGGGACAGTGTAAATAAAAGTAATCCCATCCAGGTGAATCTCTTACACACGTAATGGAAACAAAAAGGCATGGCATGTAAAACACAAAAATGCTCGTGTATAAATATATAAAAAGCAAACCTTAAGAACCAAAAACATATGTACTCAATGCCTTTTCAGAAGACAGAGTAACAAGAGAAACACCCTTAAGGGCCCGACGAAACAGGTCAGAAGACAAATATCAAAACAGTTCAGTCCTGGTAGGATTTATAAACTGCTTATCATAGAGTCCTCCCCCTCTTCCGTCAGACACAATCAAAGAGGGAAGCGTAGTGTCCAACTGTAAACGGGTTGAACACTAAACATGCGGTATGTCTCAAACCATATATAAAATGTATGAACACTACTATTGAAAGAATAAATACACAATCATATGTTGTGTTCATAATAAAAAAATGTGGCAGCCACGTTATAAATAGACATACTAAGCACTATTTAGTTTGATAAAAGTGGCTTTTAAGCATCTGTACTTCTAAATATTTGACCGACACATAGTATAAAGTAAATGAATACCATATCGTCCCATTAATGCAAGAAGATACCATAGCCTTCTTTAATTATCAGCACTTGGTATCATTTTTGCATTAACAGGGCGATATATTGTTTGGCAGTTCACCAGTAGTATTAATTAAACGTAATCTTCATCTCGTCCCGCAATATTGATTGTTTATTTTCATTTTCTTAATAGCGAATGTTACACATGTACTTAAAATGAATAAAATCGTATAAAAGCTTTTGATAACATGACGACATTCAATAAAATTGATTAATCTTTGAGGGAATAGCTAGAACTTATGGTTGTGAGTAGAGCGTTGCTCTCCAGCAACGAAAACATCACATTTGACTGCGTTTGATTACAAGTTCCTGAGAAAATAATTAAAGGTATGTGATTTAAATGCTGTCTCGTGACTTGTATAATAGAATTGTAATTGTATTCATAATCTTATGAATACATCCTTATATAAAGAAAGTTCCACTCTGCATTCTCGCCAAACTCTTGATGTGCGTGGGTAAAGAAAGAATGCTGATTTTCATGAAAAGAAAGTAGAGTAATTAATGAATATAATTATATTTGAAATATATTGTAATGTTTCATTTCGTAGAAACGATAGAGATAATCTAAGGCTTATATCACGTTTTCCGATTTGCGATATCAGGCATCCTTATTTGCAAATGCAATACCTGCTTTTTGCTTCCTTGTTAAGTTTCTAAGCATGTTTGCATTTTAATTGGTTTAGAAATACCAAAAAAAATAACGACGGTGTACCTTGCAGTCACTACTGTTCTTAGTGCCAAAAATCAATTTAAAGAACGAAAGTTTCATTTTACTTTTGGTATTAGTGTGACTTCCAAGCAAACAAACCATATGATTCAAGAAACAAAAATGTGCATATTCAGCAGAAGCCCTAGCTCAGATACACTAATTACAGTAACAGTTTTAATTTGATCAGAATAATTTGACATTTCCCAGATGGGTTATTTCAGTTTTGTTAGGAGTTTTAATCATTTGAGCCACGCCATATGAAAACCAACAATAGTGCGTTTGCGACCAGCATGGATCCAGACCAGCCTGAGCATCCACGCAGTCTGGTCAGGATCCATGCTGTTCGCTTTCAAAGCCTGCTGCATTTAGAGAAACCGTTAGCGAACAGCATGGATCCTGACCAGACTGTGCGGATGCGCGGGCTGGTCCGGATCCATGCTGGTCGCAAGCGCACTATGTTCGTTTTCTCATGGTGCGGCTCATTTAAACATCGTCATGTGGAAATCAACTTTCCTTTATTAGAAAAAAATTCAATGCATAAACAACATTTACTGTTTCTTTTAATGATGCAATCTTGTACGATCACGTCCTATGACAGTGTAGTCGACTTTGCACATGAGCTTTCGAAAGATGTGCACCGGAAATTATAAAATTGATTAAATGAAGTTATTTAAATATATATCTCACAATTTGTAAGGTTTAACTATCTGGGTTTTATTACTTTTTGTCACATCTAATTTAAAAATATCCAATGGCCATTGCACTAAAGTATTTTATCTTTCGATATTAGCTTCAAATATATAAAATCCTCATGTAATGTATTTAACTTTACAAAATACATGTATATAAAGTTTTTATACACAGCTACATTCAAAATGAAATGTTATGTAGTGTCAGCCGAGTGTTAAAACAGCCAGTTGTTTTAGTGGTAGTACACATTTATACCGTGTTAACCTATACAGTCACGTATACAACGTATATTATTTTAAAACCTAATGCATAGTATTGTTGATACAAATAAACCTGTTAATTTTATGTTTACATAAACTATATCAAGTAATTTTTCATGTTTTAGAATCTGAAGTTTGGATTTAATATACCTTTATAGTGCACTGAGGTTACATGACTATTTTAAGTAAATATGTCCTTTCAAACGTCCTCCCAAAAGGATGTTCTGATATTCCGTATAAGTATCTTTGAATAGACATCACATTAGTTTAAAACATTATGCTGAATGTACGCACTGTCTTTTGAAGATATGAAGACACTTTAAATAATTGTCAAAACAAGGTTTTGAAAACTTTCAAAGACGCTTTTGTATGGTGGCATATTTCTGCCAACCACATATTCACTTATTTATCACGAAATGCTTCGCAAAAATGCCACTTATTCAGTTATTATCTGGCAAGTGCAAAAACTGCTTGTTATCCACTAATGTATCTTAACAGGACAAAAACTGCCTGGGGTTTGTGCCACTACTGCCATCCACATATTCACTTACGTTAACTAGGTATCTTGATTTTTGTCATTTAGTCAGGTACGATTGGTAATATCCCGTAATCGTTCCCTATCATTGCGGAATAAATGAAAATACATAAAGGGGCATAACAATTATGCAAATTTATAATTCCAAATCCTATCTATAGGCACAGACCATTAGAGGTGGTGGTAGGGGATGAGGTGGATATACACTCATTAATTCTGTCACAGGGTGAGAAAAATATGAAGCCAGACCGAGAGTCGAACCCGGGGCCTAGGAATACTGTTCCGATAATCTACGGACTGAGCTACCTGACCGCCTACACATTTTCTCCCCGTTTCAATATTCAACTTCTATACCGTGACATATTTCCACATCATTTTGAAATTCGTCCTCGAATTTCAGCGGGTACTTTATAAATCAAGCAATTACAGGCGTCGGAGGTTAACCAGTGTAATGCCATCAAGGCCCCACGTTTGGCGCCAAATGTCACAGGATGAGAAAAAAGTGCAGCCAGATCGGGACTCGAACCCGGGGCCTCGGAATACCATTCTAATTCTGTACCGACTGAGCTACGCGGCCGCATATAAATTTTCTCCCCGTTTCAATATTCACCGTGACAATATCGTATGAGGACGAAAAGTCTAACCGTCAATCGCCAATTTGGGTACGAATATTAACTGTATATCAAGAAAACTTTCACAATAACCAATTATTTATGTGAATATGTGGATGGCAGAAGTGGGCACTAACAGGCAGTTTTGTCCTGTTAACATAATTATCTGGATAACACGCAATTTTGCCACTTGCCAGATAATAACTGGATATGTGACAGTTTTAGAGAAAACTGTCTACATAAATAAGTGGATATGTGGTTGCCGCCATACTTTTGGTTTAAATTGTTGTGTTTTTTTCCAGTCACATCGACAATATTTAGATCATATGGCGACTTTTGTGAAAACCCACGGGTGGGCAACCGGGTAGTAACCACCAATCTTCCGCAAGCCAGCTGAATAGATTCTATGCATGAAAAAAACTGTACACCCCAAGCGATGTTTCGGATGTACTGCACTTAAGGGCAAATGATTCAAAATCAGAAACCCTAACCACTCATTAACGCAGAACCGTTGTTTGATATAAAGCACATTCTACATGTTTTTGCAAATGCTAGTACTTTTACTATGATAGAATTCCACTTAAGCCGGTGCTATGAGGCGTGAGTGGTATTGCACATTTCATTACTTCTCACAAACAGACTCATCAAACAGATTCTGCTATTATGTTACTTAGTTGCGTTCTATGCTTCCAATGGATCTTTTGATAGATCTTATTCCTTTTTTTTTAGGAATATGGCACATACCCTCTACCCCTAACATTTTTGTACCTGTACAAGCTATTTACCTAACTTTGAACAATTCGCTTTAATAAGGCTACATTTAAGTATACCAGAGTTCTTTGCTGAACAGGAACACTGGGCGCACAAACAGAACAATTTTCATGTTATTTTGATGGACAGAAATTTTCATTTTGTGTTTCTTGTCAATATATCATTGCGAGTATGTCTAGGAAGTTTAAGAAAATGACATTATGTTACGTGCACACAAACCTTTGATTGGCAACAAGGTAATGTAAAACACTTAGTAAATTCAATATTTCATCACAAAATGTACTTCTTCTAGAAAATACTGGTCGCAGATTGTATCAATATTACGGATGAAACTAAGATAAATGGAAGTAAAATTTTGTTTTCCTAGAAAATATCTGTTATCAGATATGAGAAAAAGCAGACATATCCAGATAAATAGAAGATTTCGATATTATGCAAGACTTGATTACTTATTTCATTCAGTTTAATGCGTAAATGATTTTTTGATTGATTGAAATAAACACTATTAATTTACTTTTCAATCTGAGAAGTGGGAGATTGCTTTATCTGAGTGAAAGAAACAAAACCAGAAATAATATTACTGTGTTGTACACTCTGCCCCGTGATCATAAGAATGTTAACAATTATATTGACAATACTAAAACAATATCTTTATATAATTTGGTTATTTTAACCTGACAAGTCTGTAATTTGTGACAAATTAAGGGTAAATCATTGTCGAGCCGGTTTACAGTTGTCATTAAGAAAATATAAGCATCATTTTGTTGTTAGAGAGCTCAATTTTAATAAAGAAACAAACCGTTCATGTACGAAACTTCTCCACTTTCAGCTTGTCTTAGAGACAGTATAAACGTGGAAATTGTCTATGTAAATTCGTCACATTTAATTTAAGGCTGATCCACACCTTAGGACCGGAATGTAGAAATTTGATTGAAAAGTATAAAATTTGGCTCAGATATAGATCAAACTGTGTATTTTCAGAATATAAGTATTTCTTTTAGAGCTGACACTGATGTGTTCACGTTAAAAGTGCCACCTGACTAGCGGCACCCGATTTTTCAAGTAATTGCTCGTAATCTCGCTTATATATTGGTGACATCACCCTTTTTTCGATTGCGCATTGAGCTGTCTATTCCATTGTATGTGACAAAATCCAAATGTATTTAGTCATGTATAAGACCGCCATTTTTTTATGTAAACCAATATCGTTATAAAGTATTTACGTGCAAATTTATGCATTTTGTCCTGTATCTTTTTCCTGGCGGTCAAGGTGGTTTATATTTTGAAACAGTTTGCTTCAGTGTTCGCCCTTTAAAATTAACAAATAAAAAGCATGGGTTCTCGTTGATTGTTTTGCTAAAAGTCTTTGAAATAAAACTAGATGTTTCAGTGGTTAATAGCATGACTGTTTCTGCCAAATTGGTTGTTTCATATTACGGGAAAATTTACGCGTGTATCATTGACGTTTTAAGTGCATTTATTCCACTTCTTTTTTGCAGACGCATTATGAAAGCTCGAATTTCTATGAGAAATGATATCATAATGACGGTTTATGGATCTCAGGCTGCTGAGAATCCGGAACTGCAAAAATCTCTCATAATAACAATGTATTCAATACATTTCTGAGAAAAATTATATGACGCTCGTGGTGAATTATTACAAATATTTTCAGCGTTGATCTTTACAATCAATATAATTCCAAGTGGATTGTAGTTATGCAATGCAATTTTCGAAAATTATTTTGTTTTGTTTGTTTTGGTTTAGGTCACACCGACATAATAAAAGTCTTTCGAGGAGTTTTCAGTTTTTAAGTCGTATCGGATATCATCTGGTTACCCTCCGAATAGTATTTAGAAACAGCACGCCCTCACCTGACGATCCGAGCAGTACCAGGGTAAAGTGGTTAGAAATCAGCAGCATCACCCATCCGTCCGTGGAGGCCCCTTGAATTTCACACTTTGCATGTTCGGACAAGAAAAGATATACAGTGTAATTAAATATTGACAGTCCTGTATACACATAAAAGCTTATGATCGGCACACGGTTCTCTATATTTACATTCGATCAGTTTTCAATTATACTTGTTGATATAATACCTTAGCTATTTATCATTGTAAATGACGTTAAACCCGAACGCACACACACATTAATCATTGTGTGAAATATAACAAGTGCACGAGTTTTATATGTTGAGTTTCAGGGTGACAATATAGTCTCCTAGAAGCGTTCAATTAAGCACGATGTCACTG
The DNA here is from genome assembly GCF_021730395.1 of Mercenaria mercenaria. Lineage (NCBI taxonomy): Eukaryota > Metazoa > Mollusca > Bivalvia > Venerida > Veneridae > Mercenaria > Mercenaria mercenaria. The sequence continues at coordinate 9,594,672 of NC_069377.1, read as the reverse complement.
ATATTTCAAAGGCAAACAAATGTTACCAAAGACAAGTCACATAGTTGCCAAGTTGCCAAGCACTATTCAAGTGAATGCCGAAATATTTCCAGAAGTATTAGGTGACTGATTAGAAAAGATGGTCAGTATATGACAAACTTCGTAAAAAGATTGTTGTGCAGCAACTTGTTATTCATGCGAACTCTTTCCTTATGAACATCAAATTTTTAGCTTCTGTCAAGTGGGGGGGGGCAAGAAAATTTTTGGTCACTTTATATCAGGGATTTAGGTAATCCAATCAAAACTCCGATAATCATAGTACAATTTTAAAGATATGAGATTTTGTAAAGAAAGGCCCCAATTAAGTATGTTTTATTCCCGTGTCACGAACGTCTTTTCTTTTTTCTTAAAATTAATTTCCGCCCCCCTTTTTTTTTTTTTTTTTGGGGGAGGAAACAGAATTATCTTTTTTTGTTCATTTTGTTGAATGGACATCCAAAAAAGTATGTGAATTTCCCAATATTTTCATACATTTTTTCATTGAAAAACATTATGTTTTTCCTCCTCTGTCATCGGCAATGCAGATTTTGGGAAAAATTCAGTAATGAGTAAGATGGGAAAATTTGTTGTCGTCTCTTCTTACGGGCAAACGGGGAAAATATGACGAAAAAACCGTTCCCCCTGGGGGGTAAAGACTTGGATTAAAAATGATAAAGTAAAATGCCATTGTGGGGATGTAAGAGAAAAACATGCATCCATTTAATAATAAAAGGATTATCTTTTTTAATTATTTTGTTAAAAAGCTATAAATTTTTTGTTTTTATTGCTTTGTTTACTAAATAATTTCGACTGAAAGTAAACATATTTACACTAATACGATTTTTTTTTGAAATTTTTTTATAAAAATGCATTATGTTCCATTGAATTAAAAAAAAAAAAAAGTAGTTCGTGAGTAATACTTGGGCTTGTGTATTCGTTAGACATGTCGTACATAGGAATCGTCCTATTTACAACAGCTTATATAAATTCTCGGTTTTAAATTCATTAAAAAGCTTTAAAAACAAAATGCGAATAGGGGGTTTCTAAATGCGATGCGGAAATCCGTTTGTTATAGTTTTAGCTTTATACACAGAATAAGAGAAACGGATTTTTTTATAATATGATATGATGAAAAACAATTTATGAAAGATTTTATGAAATCCATTTTATGACCTGTCCAAGGAAATTTTCACGATCCCGAAGACCTGGGAATTCCCCTGGTCAGGTTGATAGACTTGAATTTTAAAATTTTCCCCCTTTTCATAGAGTAAGTTCTTAATTTAGGGGCACTTAAAAAAACAGTGTGGTAAATATCCAGCTAGAAATTGTTTACAGACGGTCATTCAACTATGAACTATCATCACTTTTTTTTGGACGTTTTATCACAATCCGATTATTTTCGTAAGCGCTCTAGGTTGTTTTAAAAATTTGCTCGTTAAGATTTTTTTAAGGGAGCATTTTTTTTTTGAAATGTTACTTTGTTGAATTTTTCATTGTGACAAATAATTTACCCAAAAAAAAGACAAGTCATAAAAATTTTAAAAATTTCCCACGGGAAAACTTTCATCATGAAATTTGTTGACATCGCCGTATAACACAAAACAAAGAAAGTTTGGTTTCAGCAGCATAAAAGTTGAAATTTTTAACGTGTACATGGTAATATGATTTTTTAAGCCCCAGAAGAGAGGGTGTATGAATCCATACTGCTGATTCTTTTATTCTTTTCCCATTTCATAAGCCCGTCAATGAAAAAAAAAACAGAAAAGACTGTAAAACCCAAGTCTGTGGGGTCTTGCTTTGTGTTTCAATGATTCCAAAGAATTTCTGACAGGAGGAAGAGTAAAAGACATAATTGTTCAAATTTCAAATAAAAAAATAATTATGGATCTGAATTTGAAACAAAAATTTTTGCTGTTTCAAAAAAAAGGGGCGTTTGAATTAAGAATTAAATTTAACATCTGTAATTTAATGAAAAAAAGACTAATCATGAAAGGGTACTTTTGTATCCCCCCCAACGGATAAGGTTTCCCATTAAAGCCCTTTCCGGTGGAAAAAAAAAACTAAAATGCAACGAAATTGTCGTTTTTTAAAAATAATCGTTCTAAATTATTGACAAAAACATTTGTCATTATTTAGTTACAATGACCTTGACCCAAGCGAGCTAAAATGAAAAAAAAAAAGGTATCATAAAAGCTGATATTTCCATTTCGGTTGCTTATCTCTTTCCTAAGTAAGACCACTTTTTTTTTTAATAGTAAAAAACTGCTGTTTACAAAAAATCATTTGGAAAAAAAAATTTTTCAATCAAGGCGCTAAATCAGGTTTTTTTGGGAAAAGTTAAAAAATATTGTCGTAAAGTATCGCTGTTTGAAATAATGCATTTTTTGAAACCAAAGCCTGCGGTTCAACTTTTTTGCGTAGGATATTAATCATTTTATCGCCCCTACACCGGGGACGCAGGAAGAAAACTTTTGATTTGAAATTTTGTGTAAAAATTTTGGCTTGTCAAACTGAATATGCAGGTGCTGAATGATTATAAGCAAAACTATTTACATTCTGGCAACACTAAAAGGTAAATACATTCATTATTTTGCTTTTTTGTCTGAACAGAAGAAAACTTTTTTTGGTATATTTTTAAGTTTTAGCAAAAACACAGATATATTGAAAAGTTTCAGTATATTTATTTGACTAAATCTTTTTTTTATTGACTGTCAGGTAATTTTCCCCTCAGGTAGCAAAAAAAAGTTAACCCTTAAGTAGGGGTAAATGGGCTGATAAGATTCATACGCAAATTTCATGAAAAAAAAATTTTATGTCGAGTAAAGTAATATTTTTGGTAAGTATTTAAAAAACGCATGACTCAATATTGAATAATACTGTTCTGTATATAATATAACAAAACTACCGAAGACCATCTTTCACTTAAATATCTTCCTTTTTAAAAATTACTCCAAATGTATCTTTATTAAAAAAATCCTCACTTGGGCAAATTATAAAAAACCCAAAAGATACCAACAACCCTCTTTTTCCCCCCCTTTCAAAATTTTCCTACAAAAAACCTCAAAAATTTTTTTTTACTTTTTATACAAACTTTTTAAAATTTCACAAAAAATTACATTTTAATCAAAATTAATTCCCCCTAATTTTTTTTCAAACCCCCTTCCCCCCCCCCCCCCCCCCCCCCCCCCCCCCCCCCCCCCCCCCCCCCCCTCGAACCGGATATTCCGATCTTCATCAACAACCAATGTCAGATTACAATATTATGTTGGTTGGTATAGTGTTTGGACATTTAATGAATGCTCTGTACAAATTATAAAACAAACAATAAAACCGTTCTGTCTTAACTGTTTAAAATTTGGTGTGAAATTTTACACGTGCGCTTTTCCCGTTTAAAGTAAATTAAAACTAAATTGCGGGAAAACGCAAAAACCTAAAAATTTAAAGGGCATTTATTTTTTTTATAACCCGGGGGAATGAGTCCCTAGAACCCATGATGTGCGAAATGGTAAACGAAGCAACAAAAAACCACTTTTGATTGCATTTAAAAGGGAGTTCTGGAATGATTATAGGGTAAATTTTAACCTCTGCCACGGATTTCTGAAATTTCAAGGAAAATTGCATTAGATTTTTTCACAATACTTTTTTATTTGAAGTAATTTTCCCACAATGAATAGACGTATTCTCATCACATAAAACTGGGGAGAAAAAAAAGGGAAACATTTTATGTTAAATGCTATTCATCAAAAGAAAAAAAAAATAAAAGCAATTAATTATATTCAAAACAATCTCGTGATTCTTTTTTTATCAAAATTCTCCTTTTAAAAAAGCCATTACAAGAAAACCTTTCTAACCTTTGTTTACTTCAATAACATATTCCTCTAATACGAAGTGTCTCGTTAAAACTGAATAAAAACATCACTGTTATGAAAATATTTTTTTTATCATTTTTAAAATAAAATTCATTTTTCTAAAATTAAACGTAAGCAAAAAAAAAAAAAAACAAAAAGGTTTTGTTAAAGATGGTGACATTGGATATGACTAAAACAAAAGCAGCAGTGTTAATTAAAAGCCATTTTCGTACAAGTATTTTGTCAAAAAATTAAACTTTTTTAAAATGTCGATATAACTGCAATCAATTTTTTTCCGACCAAACTCGCAGAAAATGTTTGTTTTGAAAATACAAAAATGCCCGAAAAGTTTAGAGTCCCGTGGGATTTTTTATTTTTTCTACATCAAAATTTGTCTAAAGGATATTTTAAAAATGAAAGTTTTTTGAGATGTATGCCATGTACAGACTTTACTACATGTTTGGAATACGCAATTTTTTTAGTTTTCAAAGGTTTTCTATTGGAAGAGGCTTTTTTAAGAAAATTTTCCCCCAAATTTCTTTAGTTTTATGAAAAAAATTTGGAAAAAAGAGCGACCAAAAAAGACTGCGGACGGTATTGTAACATCTCTGATAAACTAGATTTCTAAAATACGAATAGTTTTTTCCCTTTTTTTAGACAAAGGTTTTTTATTCTTGTATTTTTCTCAAATCTTTTTTTTAATTATTGCAAATTTTTTTCCTTTCAATACAAGCTTTCTGTTGGGCAATCGCATTTTGTAACTTGGAGTTTTAAAATCATTTGTGCCGCTGTTTTTAAAGGGAAAAACGCAAAAAGCTATTGAGAAACCGATTTTAGCTCGGGGTTAAAACTTGGATTACAATGATAAATTGAAAAGCCAAAGCTTCGGATTTAAAAAACAGTATTTACTCATTGATATAAAAGGTAAAAACCTTCGAAATCATAACTTGCTTTTCATTGGTACAATTTGAAAAACAGGAAATGTTTTTTAAAAACAATTTATGTATTTCTGTCTAAAAAGAACGACCCCCTGTTTGTACTTTGTATTTATATTGAGACATATAATAGAGATTTTCCTAAAATCCCTCAAGGAAACAACTTTTTTAGTTACCCCGCCCTTAGTGCATAAAAAGTATTTGTCTATCTATTGCAATCAGGTGAATTTGTTCCCTGAACAGTCCTTAAATTTGTTTTTTTTTGTTTTTTAAATTTCTAGTTCTGTTCATACTTGTCGCTTACATGATTTGTCATATTTTTAGTTTTTTGTCTCATACTTATGCAACATAAAGGCAGCAGATATTGTACTCTTTCCATTAGTAACTTTATCAACATATTTCTCCTAGTGAAATTCTGTAAGTTCCAGCTCTTTAAAAAAATGCCCCGTTTTTTTGGTAATTTCATTGCAGAAAATTCCCCATTTCCCCAAAAGCATTTTAATTTTTAATTTTCAATAAATTTTTATTTTTTTTTAAACCCAACAGACCAAACAAAAGCTAAAAATTTATATTGGAAAAACATCCCTATAATGTTGTCTCCCTAAAAACAATAGGGGATGATTTATTTACCCCAATATGATTAAATCTATAGGATTGTAGGGGTACGTTTTGTACAGTTTTAAAATAGACCGCAAACCCCATTTAAGAAATGGGTAAATTATGTAAATCCCAAGTATAACCACAATTTAAAACAAAAAAGGTTTTTAAATTGTACAAAAGGGTCTGTGAAAGAACCTTACTTTTTTTGCAGGGATGTAAGATAAATTGTCATCAAATACGTTTAGGGGAAAGGATAGAGTAAAACTCTCACTGTCAGAAACCCTTTTTAACAGCACAGACTGTTTTACTGTTCTCTAATGGCAAGACACAAAAGTTGGGTTTTTAAAGAAAGTCTTTGGTAAAAAAATTTGATTTTTAAAAAGAAACAAAAAAAGTTGTTGGGGAAATTTCGTTTGGTTTAATGAATTATAAAAATATTTCCCCGGGTTGAAATGCGGTAGAAATTAAGGCTAACCGGAAGCTTTAACGGGTCTTTGACTTTTCTAGGATTTTTTCCATTCATTAAAAATTGATCAAAATTTTTTCATTTTACACCCCGAGGGCGACAAAAACCACCTTCCGCAATTGCATTTTAAACCCGGGCTTGTAAAAAAAATCTTTTGGCATGGGGCTAATATTATAATACCCACGGAAAAAAAAAATTTCGAATAAAATTCAATTTTTTACACCGAATGCAATTGGTATTTTTTAGACAATAAATTGAACAGACACATTGTAAAATTGATGTACTTACACGAAATGAACTACACTTAAACTTTAATCGCCACATGAATATGATAGTGTTATTTTATAATCAAAGCTTAGGAACTATTTAGAACCTTCCCCTTTGTAACCAAAAACCCGAACTAATGGAGCTCCAAAGTGATACAAGATGACAGATAAAAAGCGGTCTTTGAAAAAAAATACGAAAACAATTACCAACTATGTTTTATAACTCATTCTTGCAAAAAACCTTTGTTTTTGTCTTTTTGGGCATGCACAAAACGGGAAAAAAAACTTTTGTAAAAAACAAGGAGATTCTGGCACGCGCTTTTGGTGAACGTTTTGTTGCTTTTTGGGGGTCCAACGAAGCAAATTAGGGACCCCGAATAAATTTTTGGGCCAAAGGAAAAGGGGTCCGAATTTTGAAATCTTTTCATCTGCATATTTTTTAAAAATTCATTTTTCAACCACTTATTTAAATTGTAAAACGTACCTTCTTTATACGGACTGAAACGTTCCTTTTTATTTTATTTTACGCGTAAGACCAAAGTAAGTTTTTCACCCCCGATTTAATCCCGAAAATATAGGCAAACAACAATTTACAAAATCAATTTCGTTTTCCAAAAATTTAATTTTAGCGAGAAATTGAAGCAAACTTAAAACTTACACTTTAAAAATTTAAAAAAAGTTGTGTTATTACACATCTATGCAGTCTACTGTTTCAGGATGGTGTGTAATGTAAAACGTAAACATGCGAAGCGTAAAGTTTGAAGGATTTTTCCACGTTAGAAAAATTGGAAAAGAAGGTATTTTTTTATATATTTTTTAATTTTTTTGTAGACCACCCAACCCGTTTGAGTTTTAAAAACCAAACTAAGTGTTATACGATTTGGAAAAAAATTTAAATTTTTGTGTTATAAACTTGATCGCGTGGGGTGGGGGTTCAAAACAAAAAATTTTAGTTATGGCCTAGAGATTTTTTTTAACGACATGAAGAATATAGGGATGATACCGTTTCTATTAAACGAAAAATTTCATTTAAAAAAGCGTAAGGGGGAGATATTAATTTTAAACCCAAAAAGATTGGTTCGTCGGACTCACCCAAATTTTGTAAAAGACAGGTGCCCTGTAGGGTTATGCCTTTTCATAAATTTCCCGGGCCCCTAAAACTAAAATTCCCACCCATAATTTGGAAAAAGGGGAAATATGCTTTTTTCATATATTTAATATTAAAGAAATTCCCAACAAGAATGTCGTTCGCATGTATAAAATGCACTGTTTCTGTATCCCGGAAATGATAAAAAAAAATGTTCCATAAAAAAAAAACGGCCACTTCACGGTAATGTCAGTGGATAGTCTTGTTTTTTCGATATTTTTCCCGCATTTAAATTGTTTTAGCAAGAAAGCGATAAGCACGTTTGTTCGGAAACAACACTGCAGAATCCCTCGGGCTATGTTGGGGTACTGCCCACGGGCTGTGCACCAAACCAAACCCTTGGGATTCGAGATGTTGTTACACAAAAAAAAAAGTGGTTTAACCCTACTATTGACAATAGATTGAAAGAGGAGATGTGTACTCTAGGAGAAATTTTAAAAAGAAATAGTACAACCAAGCAGAAAAATCCTATTTTTCAAACTCCCAACACACACCAATTCATTTGGGAAATATTTTAAAAACGTCAGTTATTTCTTCTACCTTACTCCAAAGTCTAGAATATTGAAAAACGGTTACGTTTAAACCCCCGTTTTAAAATTCAATTACTAATCTAATTTTTGAAATATTAAGTCTGTATTGTTTCTATTTTCATTTTCTTCGTGCGTAATTTTCCGGGAAAATCATCAAGATTTTGTTTCTTTTTAAGAAAAATTTTTGAAAATGTATTTATTTTTTAGTAATTGTGATAAATGAAACAAAGCATACATGAGGTCATTAGATTGAATTATTTCTTACCTTTAGTCTTAAGATGAAATTTTGTTTATTTTAATAGAAAAATTTAAAGTAAATAACGGAATTCAGCGACACATGTTATAAAAATAGTTTTTTAAGCACTTGAGTTTTAATTTTGATAAAATTTAATATTTCCGTAACCTCTTTTGTTGGGGTTTTGTTTTTGTTTTTGTTGTATGCATTCTCTGGCTCTAGTTAAACGGGTAATATTGGTCTTTTTTTTTAAAACCAAAAGGACGAGTTTTTACAAGTAACGGGCACTTTGTGTTTTCAAAAATCTCGATGTAATTTTAAAGAAATCTTCGGACGTCTGTCCTACTTTTTTTTTTTTACTGGTTAACTTATCTTGAACTGTACTTTGAAAATGGTGTGGTTGAATTTATTTAATTATCTACAGAGTAAGATATTTTTCAAATAATTAAAAAGTAAATTTTAAAGCCCGATCAATAAAAAAATATTTTCAATTTATCCCATCAATAAAAAAAATACGCAAAAATATGGCGGCCTGAAAAATTTTTGATCCACTACGGACCAAGTTCCCTTTTTATGTTAATATTTAAAAAGTACCTAACCTTATCATTTAGATAGGGCTATAATTGAATCTCTTTGTTTTTTGTTTTGGGGATTAACGTTTTTTAACAGTAGTTGTATGTAACGGGGGGCAGTAAACCAACCCGTGTTCCTGGGTCTGTACCCGTCAAACCCTTTTTCCGCAAGTAAATGCCAACTTCCCCCCATGAATCAGAGGGGGGGATTAATGATTTAGACAAGTGTGTTATCAAAAAGTACGGGAAAAATTGAACTGATTTATTAATTTTATAAGGGTAACTGAAGGGGACTCATCAAGATTTTTTTCTTTTTTCCGGGAAATTTACAAAAAGGTTTTTCATTTGTTATAATTGTTTTATAGAAAACAAATCCTTTGGGAAAGATTTTTGTCACTATTAGTCTGTGAAACTTAAAAAATGATATTGCGTTTTAAAGGCAGTCCAATACTTTTAAAAGAAAAAATTCCTACAGGGGATAGTATTTTATGTTAGAAAAAATTTTGATGTGAAAGGGGTAAAAAACAGCGGGTTTTTGATGTATGTCAGCTAAAGGTAAACGTATCTTTACTTGCCCTTTCATTTTGAGAAAAAATTAAACAAATAGATCATTTAAAAAAAGGGTGTTTCACATGAAAAGAAAGCATATAAAATGTAATTATTTCTCCCAAAAAACTGTTTATTTTTACTGTAATATACAAAATTCCGGAAAAGGGCTGCATAAAGGGGTCACACTGTCGGACAGTTCGCGCCTTTAAAAATTACGTTACATTTTTCCTTTCAAATTTCATTTGATTAAATTGTCCCCCAGTGCGAAACACATAGCAAGGTTGAACGTATCAGCAATTTTTTATTTTTTTTTCTTTACAAAGGGTTCATTTTTTAAAGGGGGGGGGCAGGGGAGGGGGAAAGTTTTAGAATATCTATAAGTATCCCTGTACGGGAGTACGGCAGAAAAATGAAAAGGTCAGGTAGATTGGTGATAAAGATATTTACAGCATTTTTTGTGTTTGAAAAATTATTCTCCACATTTTCCCATCTAGATGATTTGTCTGTGTACGTTTTAATTAAAAAAAACTTGGATTTCTTGCTTATTTAACCAAAGAAAATTTTTTCAAATACTGCATTTGTAAAAATGGAATTTTAAAGAGAAAAAAAGTGCCAAGACTGTAGAAATTTCTCCCCTATGGGCCCATTTTTCTTTTTTTTTTCGGTACTTTGGGTTCATGTGTTCATTAGTATATTTTTTCCAATGTTTCACTTCGCGGTATTAGGAAAAGTAATTAGTGTTATATGTTCACGGATAGAAAATCCGCCCTTACATTAAATTCTATAAACAAAAAAAATACAACCATTATGAAAAAAAAGTGGGCTTCTTTTAAATTTGATAAAATTTTACGTCGACAACTTTCAAGATAAATGTGGGTTTTCTCCTTTATTATTATCAGAAAACAATTACAAATTGCTCAAGTTAGATTATCCCCCATCGACATTGTGCTAACTTGAAGAGAGATTTTTTAAAAAAGTCCCCTATTCGCGAAATCCCGTTAAGATTCGTCGTATATGTTAAATTTCAAAACATTTTTCCCCTTTTGTTTTAGTTTCAATTTCGTCCCCATAAAATCATGTGATGCATGCTTTAGATAATAGAAAGACATTAAATCCCTTTGCAATTTTGACGTACATCTTACATTGTATTTGAATCACATCCCGGGGGATTAAAAATTCATGCATAACACAAATCAGAATGAATGAAGCATTATAATTTTTAATAACATTTGTTAAAAAAATGATAAAAAGAGTATTTAAAAATTGGGTGTGTCTTACAGTATGCTGAACATTTAAAATTTTAAAAGATGCATAAAAGAATATATATAAATAAGCGTCGGGGGAAAAAGCAAATTTTGTTACTATTTATTGTAAATATGCATAAAATAAAAAACTTACATTTTATCTCTTTTTTAAAATTTGCATTTTTAAAATGACAAACTTCTTTTACAGCATTGGAATGAGATCATTAAGCTCCCCCGGGTTGGAAAACATAGGAATTTTCACATTACGAAATTGTTTTGTTAGTTTTTGGGTTTAACGCCATTTTTTCAGCAGCATTACAGTTAGGTAACGGAGGATAGTTTGCCTAACCAGTATTCCTGGGTAGGAAGAATGATTTCAGACAAAATGTCTATTATCAAGTCGTTACGGAGAACATACGCCCTGCACGGGGATTGAAACCTAGACCCCGCGATCCATAGATCTGCGCCCTCCGTATTGAGTTAAGCGGGCGGGCTTTTTGTGAAACATATTCCTTGACATCCAAGTCATATAGACGATTCGGCAAATACAATATTTCATCTCAGAATTTGTTTTTACACATAAGTATTGGTTCAAATCAGACAAAAATTGATATACTAACTTTATCTAAAGTGTCCCCTAATTAGTCACATTTTTGGGAATAGTGGTATTCTTGAAACTAAAAAGCTGTGGGGATCAATAATATTGTACAACTTTGGTAAAAAACGAAAGTGGCTTCCAAGTCTAGCAAAAAAATTTTTTTCCTAATGATCATTAAGTCATTTGGGATGCAGTTTTTTATAGGCCCTTACAGGGTGAAGCGTTTTAAAAAAAAAAGTTTTTTAAAAATTTTAATCCTTTTTCTTACTTTCAAATTTGGGATCGCAAATTTTAAAAAATACATGTTTACCCTATCCCAAACCCAAAATTCCGGGGATCACTTGGTTTTTGTTTTTTTTTTTTTTGGGGGTTTTTTTTGAAAAACAAATTTAATTTCATTACTGCTTTAGTTGATTAAAATTTCTATTTAAGCAAAAGGCTAGTATTTTAAATGATTTTTTTAACATGGGGACAAGTTTTCTTTTAAAATGAAGAATATAGGTTTTGAGGGGGAACGTATTTTTAAAATGGGGGAACGGGGAAACGCCCGAGCCAGTTGCAAACTTTAGATTTTAAAGGTCGCCCACATTGGGGATTAAAAAAATATGGTCCCAAAATTCCCCTGGGGAAACAAAACACCTTTGGTTTATGGTCTATTTCTTGACATAAAATTTACAGAGTCTTGTTAAAATTGATGAACTTTCACATAGAATATGACAAAATTTGGATAATTTAAATGAAAACTATTTAGATACGTTCAAAATGTAAACTAAAACCGGACTAATGGAGCATCAAATATTGATACTAAAGATGACAGATGCAATCTGTCATTTTTTTTTCTTCGTAGGATAATTAGGATAATTGAAGCACTCATTAAGATTTTGTCTTCTTACTTAGATGTTTATAAAGTTAGTTATTGTATTAAAAGGAAAAAAGTTATTAAGCCAGTTCCCTGTTGGCTTGATTTATTGCTTCGTTCGTGTAGCTACTTTTTTGAAAACCAAAATTTCGTTTTATGTGAGTACAATTGAAGGAATTCAGTTTACATTTTAAAGATATATGTTTTTAAAACAAATTTTTGTTTTTATTTTGATCGGTAAACGCTGTCAAGCGTTTTACGAAATCCTTGCTATCGCCATTTTCATTCTTAAAAGCCCACAACACAGCGAAAGTGATGTAATTCCATTAGATTGCTCTAATTCAAAAAATGTTCATTGATCGAATGAAGTCATTTTTGTCAATCCCATTTTCTAGACAATAACGATGTAATCGTTTATTTTGATTGTTTTAAATTTGCAATACTCGAATAAAGCCAGTATTTTCTCCCGGTAACTCTTAAGATAAAAAGCTAAAGTTCTGCGGGATTTGGGAATAATTTTGGCCAAGTTTTTGGGGACGAATTTTTTTGCCCTTTTTTCACAAAAAGCCAAATAGGAAAAAAAAAAATTTAAAATAAAACTGCATATTAATTATTTGCCAAAATTTTCCATTGTTTACCCGTCCGTTTCAAAAAAAAACTTTAAAAACATTGCGCAAATAAAAAATTTTTGGGTGTGATTTTTTAAATTTCGCGGTTACAAACTTTTCAACTCCAGCGAAAAATAAAAATGTTCCGAACTTGTAGTATTTATTGTGGGGACCCCTGAAAGATTTGAAAGTCTCTTTCAAAAAGTTTCCACATCGTGAAATTAAAAATTTTGCAGCATTTTAAATGACCCGAAAAGATAGTGCGTACTTAATTCTTCCGCGAGACCCCGGATGAATCCTAACAATTTTTGGACACTTGTGGCGAACACGCGTGACCTGTTTTTAACAACCCTTTTACACTTTGGCGGGGTTGAATATTGCAGCTGGGAAACGGATAAAATTATCGAAGAGAAAGCTCTTTCTGGTTTTTTTTAGTTTACTACTGATATTAAAAATGATTTTATTTCTTATTTTCGAGAAATAAAAAATCGGGGGAAAAATTTAAAATTTTATTTTTTAGTAGTTTTTTAAATCGAAAATAGATGTCTAGTTTGGCTGTTGACGAAACGAAAACAACGTTTAATGAAAAGTTTAAATAAGAGGTAATTTAAACCCCTAAACTTTAATGTCAGATATGCCAATTGCTGTAAATGCTTCGTTCATCAAATTTGAAAATAATTTTTGAAACTGGGAAAAAAATGAATGTTTCCGGATTTAAAAAGTTTGGGTAAATACGAGCTTGTTATGAATTTTAATTTCAAGAACATACAAAAGATATTTTTGTAAAAGAAATGATTCAGAATTTTTTTTTTTATTACACCACATATAATCTATATCAGACTCAATTTTAGTCCGAGGCTTTCTGAAAGAAAAAAAATAAGTGCTCAACTTTGGGTATTGTATTAGAAAAATTAGGTAAAATTTGAAATTGAAACAGAAGATTTTCAGTTAAAAACGCACCCAAAGGCTGTATCAAGGGTTTTCTATTTAAAATTTTTTGGGTAATACCCAAACCGTATTTAGGAGGGGGTATCCTCCCCACCCCCCCCCATATTGCCCCCTTTCAGTTTGAAAATTTGCCCTTTTCACCCCGCAATGCCCCTTTAAAAACGACTGCAATTTTAAAACGGGAAGAAAACCCCTCCCACACCACCCTGTACCGACACGTAAAAAAAGGCTCAAACATTTTTTTGCCAAGTCGGGGCCCGTCTGTCTACATGAATCAAAATGGATAATTGAAAGTGGATGGACTTCGGGATAACAGACATGATTTTTAAGGGTTAACAAGTCTGAAATAGAATAAATGATAGTTTTAACTAAAAAAGAACTGTATTTATTAATATCGGTTACACTATATATTGACACTCAGCAACAATTACATACATGTATCTCTAAACGCAAAAGTAAGTATACTTAAATTGACATCACTTATAATATGATTGAACAATAGCTAACATATGACAAGGCTATCGCCAGGCCCATTATAATATCTGTAAAATATCAGTTCTTTCGTCCATCCGTTACAAATTGTATGTGGCAATCCGCGCTGTAAAAGTTTAATATTATAAATTGTCATATTCAAATTTTATCATGTGCGAATATATACCAGCCCATAATTGCCTCTTTTGGCAATGCCGGAGGCAAATGTTTACTGGAAAAATATATAAAGTCATGGGCAGTATCTTAGTGTCAGCTGTCAAATTGTAGTTTGTACTTTCAACATTTTTATTTCTGCGAACCAGTCTTCAATTTTAGAGAAATATATTGGGTTTAAATACTTGTATAATGTCAATCAAAGTTTTACTAGGCATCGACCGAATGTTCATTTCATTTATTGTAGTTGGGGAAAAAAACTAAAAACAAACTGAAACTGGTAGACTATACTGTCAGTACATCAATCATTAGCCGACTCAGGCCCTTCAGGCCTTTGATTAACAATTACCATATTTTTTTTTTTTTGGTAATGCACATCTGGGTGTCCGTCCCTTACACATGTAGCTGTAAATTGTAAACGAATGTGTCTTCTCTTATCATGCCGTACATGTTCGAGTGCACAGCTAGACGTGTACTATAATTATGTTTTCAGAAAATGCTCGATGTAAGTTCAAAGTGAAACTTTGGGCGTCATGCCATATCTTTTTATCTTTTTTTATTTTATTTCAGCTACAGGTAAACTGTATCTTGAACTGAACTGTGGAAGAAAGTGTGATTTCATTTACTTGATCTGTCTACTGAGTAAGATCAAAGTATTTCAAATCATTAAACGTAAATTTGCAACGCCCGTTCATTACAACAATATTCAATTCACATTATCTGTAAAACATGGAAAAAAAACAGACGCGAAAGTAAGTCGACCTTAACATGTCGATCTGCTATTGGACACATTCTTACTTTATATAACCTTTTCATGAACTATTACTGTCTATGGTTGTATTTGATTATCATATTTCTTATCTGGGTAACTGTATGGGCACTCATAAAGATTTTATCTTTTTCCTGGGAAATTAATAAGGTTTTATCATTTGTTAGTAATTATCTTATAGAAAACAAAATCCTTGTTGAATGTATTATTGCTACACTCATGTAGTCTTTGGAACATGTAAAAACATAATATTGCGTTTAAGGTGATGTCACTTTTTGAATTTCCGGTGAATAACAAAAAACCAAAGAATATTCAGTTGTTTCCAAACACCGTTATATTATGATTCAATCAAATAGTTTCCTTTGTATACCAGAAAGGAACAATTCTTATATCTTAATATTGAGATTTGGTACCTTTATAACAGACAATAAACTAAAACAATAGACATTCACATGTGACGTCGGTGAGCTCAACAAAGCAATTTCAAGCACAAATATTAATGTGGAATGTAAAGTAAGTTACACATTACAATATCCGTCCAAGATACTTTCAAAAACAATGCATTTGCAGAATAGAGAGATAAAAATAATTTTGACAGCTCGTGAAAACTAATGACAAATTTTGACAGGTATACGATGACTCATGACCTAATTAATTTTTTTCTGTTATTTCTAACTTCCAGTTTGATTTTCAGAACATGGGTATTCTTTATTGTAGCTTACAACTCATACATTAAAATAATAAAAGAATATATTGTTACCTCACTGTTGTTTTGTCTATCCATCTCTCGTACGAATTCCTATTGTTTCAGTCATTGGTCAGTAATTAGAGCAACTCACAGTGTTGCAATCATACAAAACACATCTCTTATTTTCACATAGATATTGAGGATTTATCTAATGAGCACATGTATTAGAAACACAATTTCAATACCGACTGTGTATTGTAATAATGCTAAACTATCTCAGCCGTGACGTCTCCTTAAAGCGCAGTGCTAATACTTTTTTAAAAAGAAGAAAATTCAGCTAACAGCAAACTCGTAACATATTTACATATTGCGCAAACTGAGGTATCATATATACACGTCACCATCCTTTTTTTGATACTATAATATACATCTAGGCGCCTGTCGCTTAAAAATGTAATTGTTGAAAATTTGTATGTGTCTTCTCTTACGCGTAAAGGTACACAGGTAGATAGGTAGGACAGTTCAGCGCCTTTAAAAACTCGATATTTTCAAACAATTGTTACATATCTTCCTTTCGATGCATTTGCAATAAGGTCCTAATGCTGAAATTTCACATAACTAGGTTGAACGTAGTTTTCAGCAATTGTTTATTTTTATTTCATTACAAATGATATTCATTTTTAAAGAGGGGCAATTTTTTGAAAATATTTTAAGTATCCATCGTAGGCCTACAGGACAGTATGGCAGAACACCTAATGGCCAGGTAGATTGGTGATGAAGATGTTGTTCTTTTATCAAATATTTCTGTGTTTTGAAGATTATACTCCTAAACCTTAATCTGATCTATTAAAGTATGCTGATTACAGTTTCAATTTGCAATGCCTTTTCAATCCAAAGATATTTATAAATATCTGTAAAATGGAATTAAAAGAGACATAATAGTGCACAGACCGTAGAATATTACTCCGCTAGTGACCCCATTTTTTAGCTCACCAGAGCACAAAGTGCTCAAGGTGAGCTATTGTGACCGGTCATTGTCCGGCGTCCGGCGGCGTCCGTCGTGCGTCGTGCGTCGTCCGTCAACATTTGCCTTGTGAACACTCTAGAGGCCACATTTGTGATCCAATCTTTATGAGTCTTTGTCAGAATGTTTGTCTTAATGATCTCTAGGTCAACTTTGAAACTAGGTCATGTGGGATCAAAAACTGGGTCTGTAGGTTAGATCAAAGAAAAAGCTTATGAACACTCTCGAGGCCACATTTGTGATCTAATCTTTATGAAAGTTGGTCAGAATGTTTGTCTTGATGATCTCTAGGTCAAGTTTGAAACTGGGTCATGTTTGATTAAAAACTAGGTCAGTAGGCCAGATCAAAGGGAAAGCTTGAGAACACTCTAGAGGCCGCATTTATGATCCAATCTTTATGAAACTTGGTCAAAATGTTTGTCTTGGTAATATCTAGGTCAAGTTTGAAACTGGGTCATGTGGGGTTAAAAAGTAGGTCAGTAGGCCAGATCAAAGGAAAAGCTTGTGAACAATCTAGGAGCCAATGTTTTGATTCAGTCTTTATGAAATTTGGTCAGAATGTTTGCCTTGATGATTTCTAGGTTAATTTGAAACTGAGAAATGTGGGGTTAAAATGTAGGTCAGTAGGCCAGATCAAAGGAAAAGCTTGTGAACACTCTAGAGGCCACATTTGTGACCCAATCTTTATGAAACTTTGTCAGAATGTTTGTCTTGATGATTTCTAGGTCAAGTTTGAAACTGGGACATGTGGAGTCAAAAACTAGGTCAGTAGGCCAGATCAAAGGAAAAGCTTGTGAACACTCTAGAGGCCGCATTTGTGACCCAATCTTTATGAGTCCTGGTCAGAATGTTTGTCTTGATGATCTCTAGGTCAGGTTTTAACCTGGGTCGTTTAGGGTCAAAAACAAGGTCACATGGTCAAATCAAAGGAAAAGTTTGTGAACACTCTAAAGGCTACAGTTGTGATTCAATCTTTATGAAACTTGGTCAGAATGTTTGTCTTGATGATCTCTAGGTTAAATTTGAAACTGGCTCATGTGGTGTAAAAAATTAGGTCAGTAAGCCAGATCAACTCTGGTGAGCGATATATAGGGCCATCATGGCCCTCTTGTTATTATTATTTCTGGTACTTTGGGTTCATAGCATTTTGTAACAGTGTTGCACTTACGCCGGTGGTAGGAGACGTAATCTTTAGTGTTATATATTTCGTGGATAGAAAATAGCTCGCCTACTTTATCATTTAACTTTCTTGATGAAAAAAAAACTAGAACCATTATGAAAATACGTGACCTTACTTAAATAAAATAATAATAGTACGTCGCAAGTGGTTTGCTCTTCCTTATCAGAATATATTTACAAACTGCATATGTTAGATAAAGACACAGTGCTTTCTCCCTCGTCAGACACTGTGCTAAATTGAACACCAGAGACTGGCTAAAACAGAAAGTGCATGTTCTGCAGAAACTCCAGTTTAACGATACGTCATATAATATTATGTTATACTTTCAAATGACATTTCCCAGACATTAGTTTCAGTGATACAATTTCCGTCCATCATGTGATGCATGTATTCAGGAAATAGAAAGATATTAAATCCATTATTTCTTTTACTGCTGCGATTCTGGACTTAGCTCTCTGTGACATTTTATCCGACCTCACATATGGGTAAGAGTGAGGTTAGGTGCACCATAAACCGGTTTAAACTCCCCAGTGGTGGTTTTGCCACTGACCGTTCCAAGGCGGTGCCCTACTGTGATCCAGTATTTGTTTGTTTTGTCCTTGTGTGTTTATTTTGTGTGTAGTTTGTGAGTGTTGTTCGTGTGTGCCTTTGGGGAGGCTGCGGTTTTGGAACGTGTCTTTCCCTGTTGGAATTCTTCCTTGTTTTTATCAAAAATGTATGACAGTAATTACAAAACGGAATGAATGAAGTTTTTATAATTTGCAATATATATTTGGAAAAAAAAAACATGATCTAAAAAGAATATTTAAAAATTGGAATTGTTATTATGCCAAACATTATAATATTAATTTGTATGCTGACAGTGTGCAATCTTAAAGGAAGACCGTATTCCACATATATAACTAATGCGTCGGGAAAACGACACATTTTTGTTACTATTTATTGTAACATATGCATGAATAATCAATCTTCACATTTTTCTCTGGTTTTAAAAGCTATAAATGACAATATACTTTTAAAGCACTTGGAATGAGATCATTAATGCTCACAGGAGCATTTAGCGCAACATAAGAATTCTCACATATATGAAATTGATTTGTTTGTTAGTTTTTGGTTAAACGCCATTTTCAAAAGCAATTCATTTATGTAACGGCGGGTAGTTTACCTAACCAGTATTACTGGATTCTGTACCAGTACAAACCTGTTCTTCGCAAGTAACTGCCAACTTCCACACATGAATCATAGGCGGAGGACGAATGATTTCAGATACAATGTCTATTATCAAATCGTCACGGAGAACATATGCCCTGCATGGGGATCGAACGCACGACCCCGCCGTCAATAGATCTGCGCCCTCCCTATTGAGTTAAGCGGATGGGCGTTTTGTGAAAATTGAAGTCCCTGCCTTAATGCTTCCTTGACATTCAAGTAATGTAAACGATTCGGCTAATTCAATATTTCTTCACAGATTTTGTTTTTTCATATCAGTTAGAAATCAGAAAAAAATGATATTAACTTTATCTAAAAGCGGTTCGTAATTAGTCGCAATTTAAATGCATTTCTTTTTGGTACTGATGTGGTATTTTTTAAACTGATATAAAGCTGTGGTGATGAGTATGAATACTTGTACAACTTATTGCATAAATTTGCATAAAATATCAGAAATGGCTTCCAATATCTAGCGAAATGGTATTTCTTTCCCTTAATTATCAAGTCGTTTGGTAGGTAGATCTTCTTATACGCCATATACAGGATAAAGTCTTGTTTATAAAAATGTTTTAAAATGTAAGTCAGCAAACTCGCAATTCTTATTCCTTATATTACACACAGGCAATCGCAATTTTAAAGAAGTACATATTTACCCAGTCCAGACCTTAAAAGCTCCGGAAGGATCACTTAGTATTGTTTTTTCTGATGAAAAGCAATTCCATTACTGCTTTAGTTGATTAGTATTTTTATTCTAAAGGCAATAGGTATTTGAAATGATTAACTAACATAATGGTACAATTTGTTTTTAAAAATTGATAAAAATATAGGTTTTAAGGGTAACGTATTTTAAAGCGTGGTTACGGAGAAAAGACCCGCTCGCCAGTTGCAAACTTTATGCCAAAATGTTCGCCACACATTAGGGTTTCAAAAACATACTGTCCACAAAATTCCTCCTTGGCGGAGCAAAACCCCTTCTGGCTCATGATCTATAAAATTGAACAGAGTCATTGTTAAAATTGATGAAATTTCACGTATGAACTATGCTTGAACTTTAATCGTCATATGAAGATGACAATATTAGGTTATAATTAAAACTGAGGAACTATGTAGATACTTTCACAGTGTAAACCAAAACCGTACTAATGGAGCATCAAATATTGATACTAAAGATGACAGATGCAAGCAGAGAACATTGACTAATTTTTGAAATAATATACCGCAACAAAATGACTATGACTAAAGCAACCTTCCATTTTAACTCAGTTCTTGTCACCAGTCAGAAAGAAAAGCATGACATTGTGTACTTTAGGCAGAACATTTTAAATTGAATAGTGCAAGAAAAGTGGAAAGATCCTGATTTCTCAAGCTATTCTTCACTGTTACATTAATGCATTGGAAAAGTTTCACTGTATCAGTTTTGTTATCTTACTCTTATTCTTGAGTCTAGTAATATTGAAAATCAGTTCTTAAGTTAAATCTAATATTCAGATGTGACCTAATCTGATCATGAAATATTAGAGTAAATGATTGTATCTATCATTATTATTCTTCGTTGGATAATTGGAGGACCACTCATTAAGATTGTGTCTTCTTATTTAGATGTTTATAAAGTTAGTACTTGTAATATCAGAAAGAAAGTTATTAAGCCTATTAGTATTATTATCCCTGATGATTGGATTTATTGCTTATTCGTGTAGCTATGAAAGATGTTAAAACCAATATTGTGTTTATTGTGAAGTACAAATAGAAGGAATTCAGTTGACAGTATACTCATAATTGATAAATTATACAATGCTTGTTGAAGTATGAGTTCAATTTCATGAAATCACACTTAAGCACATAGGTGTCACTTGAAATGAACCCAAATTTATTATTATTTCTGATACTTTGGGCTCATAGTGTTCATTCAGTATCATTTTGTAACAGTGTGACACTTATCCCGGTAGTAGGAGACGTAATTAGTGTTATATATTTCGTGGATAGAAAATATTTCGCCTACTTTATCATTAAACTTCTAAAATGAAATAAGAACTAGAACCATTAGGAAAATAAATGGTCTTCTTTGAATAAGATAATGATAGTACGTCGCAAAAACTTTTAAAGATAAAAGTTGTTTGCTCTCTTTACTCTTATTACTTCTCAGAATACATTTACAAATTGCACAAGTTAGACGATAATAAAAAAAATAAATAAGAAAAGGGGTCAGACGAGCAGTAGAGATCTCAGTACACAAATATCCGAACAAGGTTAGCATTTTGTAAAAGCCAGGCAACCATCCGTTTATAACGGTATTGTTGAAGATAATCAAATCTGTAATATGTTTCTATGATCTAATTGCGAAAGGTATCAGCATTCGCTAAATAATCAAAGCCTTGAGATGTCTGGTGGTTGCGGGTTTTGCCAGAGTTATTTTCTTTTTAAATGCCAATCTATAAATATACAAGTATAAGAAACAAATACTAATGTGCCTCATATCTAAGATAAACTCTGCCTGACCTTACATGAACAGCTGGAAGTCAGTGATGTAACCATGGGCTGGAATACCTAATCATTGACAGATCTTATATAATCTAATGGCCAGTGTGAATGGATAGAGGATGAATAAGAGCTGCTTGATCATTGATAATTCATCCGCATTGTTCATGAATGGGACTACTTTGTGTAGCACATTAACAAATTCCTTTGGATGTGATTTGGAAACAAATAAAGATGCTACATGATTGTCAGACATACACTTAACTTTGGTAGCGGGATAAACCCGCAACCAAAAAGCAAGGAAACGGACAAAGACAACCCCCATAAAGTAAATAAACTGCGGGGGCCAGTTGATAAAAAAAACAACCTTTATACCAATCTGTGACTGGAATATTGGATTAGATTTAGATAACTTTCATCCAGAAGCTTCTATCTCTCCAATGATTATTCGTATAGATTTTTAAACTATCACAACTGCAGTCTTTAATTGCAGTGGCTGTAATAACTTTCGGTACATGGTCCCAGTATTGTTATATTTTCTTGTCCTTTGTCATGGTGTAGTCTATTTCATGGAATACCGCTTTATAAGGGGCTAGTTGGGTACAAGGGTTGGTGCGTATTTCATGGCTTCTCATGAACAGAATCAGTCAAACCAAGTCTGCTATTATTTTGTCTGGTTGCGTTCTGTTCATTCAAAGAATCTTCTGATAGAACTTATTTCTTACATGTCTTCTTAAATCTAGCAGGATTCAGATTTCAATTTTAGTTTCAATGTCTTCAGACAGTAATTCTTGCCGAAGCATATAGTAAGCAACTTTCATTTGAAAAGTATTAACTAACTGCGGTAGATTAACTTGCTCTCGGCTGGTCTGTGTCTTACTGCAAAAATGTTCCGCTTCGTTTGAAAAGCGGAGTTGATTTTATTTCAAGGGTCATAAACATTATATACAGTATGGAACATTTAGCCAAGTAAGTGAAACTGGTCTGGCAGTCTATGCGTTTCAAAGAGACCCTTGTCGGCATCTACACAAAAACGACATCATAATCTGAAAAATATAGAGGGACTGTAAAAAGAACTAAGATTTTGAATTATTGTTACATTCGGTCTTGCAATGGTTTTAAGATACTAAATGAAACTAGACATTGTGCCTTTTCCTGTTGGATATTTAACCTTGATATCTATTTTTACAGTAAATTTAGAGGATGTTTTTTTCTTAGAAACGACACTCATTCTAAAGCTTTCTATTGTAAGACACAGTGCTTTCTCCTCGTCAAACATTTTGTTAACCTCAGCACCAAAAATAGGCTAAAACAGAAATTGCATGTTCTGCAGAAATTCCTATTTAACGATACTGCGTATATGTTACAATTTCAATTTGATAAAAATAGTTTGACATTTCCCAGACATCTTAAAATTTAGTTTCAGTTATTCAGTTTCCGTTTGCAGTAAAATCATGTGATGCATGCTTTCAGGAAATAGACTGAAGACATTAAATCCATTAGTAAAATATATAGTTTCTTTTACTGCTGCAATCGTGGATGTAAGTTCTCTGTGACATTGTATTCAACATCGCATATGGGTTATCAAATATGTATGACAGTAATTCAAAATCGAATGAATGAAGTCAATATAATTTGCAATAATACACACATACATTAGGAAAAATACATGATCGAAAATGATTTTTTTTAAAAATTGGAATTGTCATTATGTTAAATTTTATTATCTAAAAACGAATACCGTATTTTATACAAGTAATCAATGCGTGCGATTAATAATTCGGGAAAACGACACATTTGTGTTACAATTTATAGTAACATATGTATGAATAAACTATATTTACATTCTTCATTGGGTTTTTGAAAGCTATTGTCTGTTTAAAAAAATGCCAATAATGTCATTTTAAAAATATATTTTTAAAGCACTTGAAATTAGATCATTGTTGGTCTCTGGCGTATTGAGTTCGCTTACATGTACGAAAGTGACTGTATCTATGCTTTGTATGTATGTTTAATTATCATGATTATCAGATCAGGAAATGTGAACAAACTTAAATATTGGAGCAGTCTTTTAACTGCCATAAGGTAAAACGCATAATTTGTGGGGAGAGGTTCAATTCCAATATTCTTAAATTGACTAAACGAAGTTTTCTGCTTTGAGTATGCCTGAGGAGAGAAAATTTAATCGACGTAGAGCTTGAAACTGCAAAAGACACTTAATTCTTCACATTTTACATTTAATTTGAACATGTCTGAGAGTCTTTAAAATAACCTGCTATTTTAAGAATTTAAGAATGAAATTCATGGCAGTTAACGCACAAGGAAGACAACATAGACAGAAGAACGTTGACACGAAATCTGTATGTGCGAAACAAAAATTGAGATTACAATTAATAAACATCCGTTTTAAATAAAAGATAAAAGCAAATATTGCATTAAAGTGAAAAGATGATGTTTAATATGTGATACATAAGGATGATGTTTAATATGTGATACATAAGGTACATAATAAACAATGAGAGTTCATACTTGTACATGCAGAAATTTAATATACAATTTCAGTCTTCTTTATTTAGTAGAGAGAGAAAAAAATCGGTTCGTTTTAGAATGTATACAACTTTTAGCCTGCTGGCGGCAAGTGATTCTGCCTTTGCGACCAGTGCAGACCAAGATCAGCCTGGACATCCGTGCAGTCTGATCATGGGCTGCACTGTTCGCTATTCAGTCAGTAAGTTTTCAGTAAACACCCATTCGAATAATAAATGGTTCTGCCCATATTGAATGATGGACTAGTCCAGTTTAGAAATTTAGCAGGGTAAAGGTTAAATAAACATCTGTCGTGTCACATTTCATAGACATGATAGAGATAGTACCTTCAGTGCATTGCTATACAAACTGGTGTCAACGTCTTTTCAAAAACAAAAATATATACAATTTACTAATTTCCTAATTCGTTATTTAACCATGTTATTACTTTTACTTCCTGATGATTAAATCTATAAACAAACTTATTTGTCCATAATTATGATCTGAACTAGAATTTCAACACACTGTATTTTTAATCAATGTTTGCTTTAAGACGGAACAGAAAAAGGAAAATTGAGTTTTGTATAAAAAATGTTATGAATTGTATCAATGCTCTTTAAAACTAACCTCGATATGACAATGAAGACAGACCTCAGACGGTCACGGTCTTGTTCAATAGACTTTTAGTCCAAAATCAAACTATTAAAGCATAACTTAGCTGATCAAAGTGAATGCCGGAAATATTTCCAAAGTATAGTGACAAATTAGAAGATTTGTTAAGTGTATGAAAAGATTCGTAAATGCATTGTTTTGCAGAAACTTGTTATTCATGCGAAATATTTCAGCTGAACAAATCTCTCTTTGAGCGTGTTTCTGTTAAAGCTTGACCAGGAAAATGTCTTTGACCATCTTCATGTTACCATATTTTTATTACATAAAACGTTTGTTATACCATTGAGATCTTGATCCTAAAAAGTGTCAATAAACTGATATTAGATATTGTCAGGAAATATCAAATCAATTTGGTTTATTCAGTGTCACCTACGCTAGTTTTCTTCTTCTCATTTATTTTATTTCTGTTGAAATGTGACAATCCCAAAAAGTATTTAGATATTTCCCAGCAGCAAAAAAGGCGGTAGGTCAATATAATAAGGTCTTAATTTACATATATATTAATCGAAAATTATGGTGCTTTAAACAGTGTTTGCTAATTTGAAGGTTGTTATTGTAACGTTTTGAAGCAAACATTGACATATTCTAATATTTGTAACTTTTTGGCTGTGGGGTTATCTGATACAAAACAAGATTTTGTTCAACAAAAACATACGAGAACGAAATTAATGTTTTCTATATTTTCACTATTTGTTTCTCCTTGAAAAACTGCAAAAATATGTTTTCTTCTGTCATTGGCAATCGCAGACTGTGGCTAATATCAGTAATGAGTAAGGATGGGATAATTATTGTTGTCGTCTGCTTCTTACAGGCAGAACGCGGAGCTTTGACTTGAGAAACAGATTAACCGCTGGTGTAAAGACTTGGATTATAAATGATAAAGTGAAAATGCCAGTTCGTCGGGATCGTAAGAGAGAAAACATGCATCCATTTAATAATAAAAAGTAAGTATCTTCTTAATATATTTTGTTGAAAAGCTAGAAATTCTTTGTTTGTATTGCGTAGTTATACTGACTAATTTTAAAACTGAAAGTTTACACTTATTTACACTAATACAGACCTTTTTTGAAAGACCTATTAATAAAAAAGAACATGCTATTATGTCTCACTGAAAGTTAAAATCAAAGAAAAGAAAGTAATTCGTGAGTAGATACTTGGGCTTGTGTATTCGTTAGACATGTCAGTACATAGGATATTGTCCTATTAAGGATGTTGTCCTATTTACCAATCAGCTTTATATAAAATTTCCGTTCTTAATCTCTATTTCTTGAAGCGTTTTAGAAACAAAACTCTAAATAAATGATGCGGAATAGTCCGTTTGTGTTATAGTTTTAGCTTTATACACAGATATAAGAGAAACGGACTTTTTTATAATATGATATGATAGTAAACAATTTATGTAAGATGATTAGCTGAATATCCAAGTTTATGGACCTGTCCAAGGTGATATTTACCGATGCCTATAGACCTCTGTGAATATCACATTGGTCAGGTCGATAGACTTTAATATTCACCGATATTATCATAGAGTAAGTTCTTAATTTCGTTGCTGCACTTAAAAAGAACAGTATGGTAAATATCTCAGCTAGAAATTGTTTACAGAGAGTCTTTCAACATATAGTAACTATTCATCTGGATTTTTTTTAGAGAATTTAAAAGATATTTACAATCAGATCTTTATTTAGTATAACGCATAGGCTTGTTTTGAAGAATAGTTACTCGTGTAAGTTTTTCAAGAATATCATTTTTACGGTGAATGTTACTTTTTTTAGAATTCCATGTGACAATATTTTTACCAATGAGATAAGCGGAATTTACAAGTCATGAAATAATTAATAACATTTACCGGCTCATGGAATATTGTTAGAACCGTGATCGCCAGTATAACGACAAAATAAAAGAATATATCTTGGTTTCAGTCATGCATCAGATATGTTGAAACTTTCATCACATGTAATATCATAAAAAGTGTATTATAATCAATACTGCTGATTCTTTATATTTTATACCATTTCATAAGACACGTCACTGAAAGAAAAACATGAACAGACTCAATCAAACCATGTCTGCCGACACTTTGCTTTGGAATGCAACCTACAGATTTGACTGTCATTTGTATCAATTCCGCAACGAAAGAGTGATTTGTTATTTGAATTAAATGTGTTATTGACAACACAGCAAAAACAACCAGCAAATTCTAGAATTTTAGTTTTTGTAAGGTGAACTAATCTCATGCACGAAAATAGTGCGCAATGATATATTAAAAATAATGGAAGATTATCCATACATGTAAATGACAGATAGCCTTGTAGCTTTCCAAGGACAAAGTAAAAGACATATTTTTCAAAGTATCAAATGACAAAATCATTATGGATAGTAAATTTGAAACTTGCTGTTTTAAAATAAAGGGACATTTAGGTAATGATAAATTAAAATTTGATATCTGTAAAGTTTAATAAAAACAGGCAATTGCAGTGAAATTTTCACCCTTACATTCTCAGTGTGCAGAAAAAACTAAAATGGAATTGAATTTCAGTCTTTTTTGAAAGCTATTCGTTCTAAATTATTGATCGAAAACCATTTGTCATTATTTGGTTACAATGCCTTGATCCAAGCTACCGCAAATGAAACCAAAAAAGGTCTCTATGAAAGCTACATATTTACCAGGTTCGTTCTGCTGACCTCATTCCCAAGTAAAACCACTTCAGTCTCTATTTTAGTAATAGTAAACAATTGCTGTTTACAGACATCTTTTGAAAATATTTCAATCAAGTCAATATGAGACGTCCGATCTATGGATTGCAAAATGTTCAAACTATTGTCTGTGAAGTATCGCATGCTTGAAATAATTCATTAATTGCAACCACAGACTATGTCGGTATCAATTTTGCGTAGAGATATAATCACTTTTATCGTCTGCTACTCCAGGACGCAGGAAGTGAACTTAGGATTTTGCAATTTGCTGTGAAAATTTGGCTTGTCAAACTGAATATGCAGATGCTGAAGGATTATAAGCAAAACTATTTACATTCTGGCAGCACTAAAAGGTAAATACATTCATTATTTTGCATTTTTGTCTGAATAGACAGAAAATGTTTTTGGTATATTTGAGATGCTTTAGCACAACACAGATATATTGAAAATGTTTCAGCATAATATTATATTCTGACTAAATCATTTTTTATTGACTGATCATGGTCATATTCGCCATCAAGAGCTAGCAATAAAAAATAGATTAACCTTAACGTACGGGTAAATGGGCCTGATAAGTATTCATATGCAACATTTCATGACGAGAAAAAAGTTATGTCGAGTAAAGTACATATTTTTGTATAGGTATTTAAAACGCATGACATCAATATTCGAATAATTCTGTATCTGTATATAAAATACACAAACTATCCGGAGCCCATCTTTCACTAAAATATCTTTAAATATTTACTCCAGATGTTTTACTTGATATGTAGAAAATCCTCAGCTTGGGAAAATTATAATAAAAAGCGTAAGCATACTCAACAACTTCTCTGATTTCCCGCGCCTTGTCAAAATACGCTAATATAAGAAAGAGCGCTTCGAGGAAAGTATTTCTTTTTTACTTTAATTATACAATAATTTTTAAAATGCGGTATGCACGAAAAATAATCTACCACTGGTTATAGATGCAGATGGGAATATCCGGCTCTCGGGTAACTGCTTTTTTTTGCGGAAACTCGGCAAATCCTCGTTACCGCCAAAGCCAAAACAAGTCACCCTCGAACCGGATATTCCGATCTCCATCTACAACCAATGACAGATCTTAATAATAATGGTATAGTGTTTGGACGTTTAATTAATGCTCTGTACAAATTATGAAACCAAAATCGTTCCGTCTCCACTATTTAAATTGGTGTGAAATCTTAAATGTGCGCCATTTCCATTTAAAGTGAATTAAACTAAATTGGAGGAAACGCAAAAGCCATCAGTTACAGAGAATTAATGGCATTTACTATTTTTCATAACCTTGGAATGAGTACCTAGAACCCATGATTATGCAAAATTGATAACTCTCGAAGAACAAAAGCCATATTCGATTGCATTTAACAAGGAGTTTCTTTGAAATGATTATAGGTGTGAGATTTAACCTCTGTCACGTGATTTCTGCAATTCAAAGGAAATTGCATTAGACTTTTTCACAATTACATTTTTAATTGAAGAAATGTTCCACACTGAATAGACTGTATTCTTATCACATCAACAGTGGGGGTGAACAAAGGTAACTTTTTATGTTCAATGATGTATTTCATCAAAAGAATCAAAGAAACTGAAGCAATTAATAACTATATTCAAAACTTGTCTCGTGATTCTTCTTTTGAACAAAATTCTCTGTTTAAAGACACCAAACTTGATTTTACTTTTGCAATGAAAACCTTTCTGACCATTGTTTTCTCCAATCAATATATTAACAAAGTGTCAACGTGAAAACTGAATAAAAGAAATCATCACTGTCTACGGAATGATAAATCTTTTCATTTTATTTATTGTTAGAATTATATAATTGCTTCTTCTCAAATATACATGTATAGAAAATCAAAAAGACAAAAGGCTTTGTGATAAGATGTTCGACATTGTGATGATGACTAAATCAAAAGCACCAGTGTATACATTGAAAGCAATTTTCTTACAAGTATTTTGTCATAAATATCAACTGTATTAAATGTGTCGATATAAACTCGCTGCAATCATATTTTATTATTCCGGCCCAACTCGAGAGTAAAATGTTTGCTTGAAAACAACGAAAATGACCGAAGCTATCGAGTACAGTGGAGATTTATTTGAGCCGCGCCACGTGAAAACCAACATAGTGGCTTTGCGACCAGCATGGATCCAGACCAGCCTGCGCGCGCTTTCAAAGACTATTGTAATTGGAGCAGCCATTAGCGAACACATGGATCCTGACCAGACTGCGCGGATGCGCAGGCTGGTCTGGATCCATGCTGGTCGCAAAGCCACTATGTTGGTTTTCTCATGGCACGGCTCATTTACCTTTTTTACCCATCGTAATTAGTTAGAAGAGACTTTTTTGAATGAAAGTTGTTTGCTATCGATGATATGCCTATGTACATGATCTTTACTACGTGTTTGGACATGGCTTACAAGAGTATGCGGCAAGAGTGAGGTTAGGTTTCCACCATAAACTGGTTAAAGCTCCCCAGTGTTGTTTTAACCACTGACCGTTCCAAGGCGATGCTCCATTTTTTAAGAAATAGACCGCAAAACCTCCATTTAAGGAAATGGGTCAATTATGTAAATCCCTAAGTAGTAACACACAATTTGAAACAAATAAGGTTTAAATATGTACAAAAGGTGTCTGTGAAAGAACACTTTACTTTTTTGCATGCATGTGACATGTATAAATTGTCATCAAATGACGTTTAGACGGAAAGCGATAGAGTCAAACTCTCACTGTCATGAAATCCTCTTTAACAGCACAGACATGTTTTACATGTTCTCTAATGGGCCTAGACACAAAAGTTTGGGTTTTTTAAAGAAAATCTTTGTGTATATAAACTGTTTGTTAAAAGAAACACAAAAAGTTGTATCTTTGATAATAGTGATCGTGAAATAGCTGAAGTACACTATTTCTGTCAAAAAGGATATCGATGGCTGAAAAACTCTAAATTTCACTCTGTTTTAACGTTACGAGTAATACAAAATAGAGTCAAATTTACAATAGTTGTTCATAGTAGATTTATATATTTCATTGTTATTTGAAATATTTTGTTTCACTTTTAAATTACCAAGAAGAACCACACAAAATGACACTGATAATTATTTTCTCATGTTGCGACTCATATAAGGAATGATGACGTTGAAACAAACAGTCGCGTTTTAATTCGATAATGATGCAATAAATATTTCAAAGTTTTTAAAACATAATAAAAACAAGTGTGTTAATAATTTACACAGAATAGAGCTATGATTTAAAATGTGGACAGAAAGCAGCCATACAGTAAGGCAAATTTCAGCTCTGGTTTAATGATATTATAAGAATATTTCACCGGTTGAAGATGCGGATAGAAATATAAGGCTAACCGGTTAGGCGTTAACGAGGCTCTTTTGACTTTTCTACGGATATTTCCATTCACTTAAATCATTGATCGAAAGTTTTCATTTTACACCCCGAGGCGACGAAAACACCTTCCTGGCAATTGCATTTTCAATCACGGCTTGTAAAAACAATCATTTGGCATACGGGCTAAATATTATGACATTACCTTCGTGATTAAAATTCGAATGAAATTCATTTTTTACACCGAATGTAATTGGTATATTTTAGACAATAAATTGAGCAGACACATTGTACAATTAATGTACTTTCACATCTGAACTACACTTGAACTTGAACACTAATCGCCACATGAATATGACAGTGTTATTTTATAATCAAAACTTAGGAACTATTTAGAACCTTTCACCTTGTAAACTAAAACCGAACTAATGGAGCATCCAAAGTTGATACTAAGATGACAGATGCAAGCGGAAAACATTGTCTAGTCTTTGAAATAAAATACCGCAACAATTACCAACGTATGTTATTATAACTCAGTTATTGACAATAGATTGAAAGAGGAGCATGCGTACTCTAGGCAGAAATTTTAAAATGAAATAGTACAACCAAGCTAGAAAGATCCTATTCTCAAGCTCACCAACACACACCAATTCATTGGAAGTATTTGACTACGTCAGTTATTTTCTCATCTTACTCTTACTCCAAAGTCTAGTAATATTGCAAACCCGTGCTTACGTTAAACCTTGTTTAATATTCAGATCTGATCTAATCTAATTGTGAAATATTACAGTCTGTGATTGTATCTATTATCATATTTCTTCGTAGGGTAATTGCCGGAACACTCATCAAGATTTTGTCTTCTTCCTAAGACACTTATGAAAATGTATTTATTTGTTAGTAATTGTGAATAAATGAAACAAAGCTATTCAGTAAGGTCATTATGGATTGTAATTATTACTTCATTCCTTTAGTCTGTGATAGATGTAATATTTCGTTTATTGTGAATAGAAAGAATAGATGTAAATAGACGGAATTCAGCTGACAGCATGCTTATAAAATATGTTTTAATGCAACTTGAGTTTTAATTTTTGATATTTAATATTCACGTAACCATCTTTTGTTGTTGTTGTTGTTGTTTTTGTTGTTATGCACTTCTCTGTGTCTCTAGCTTAAACGTGTAATATGTATGTGTCTTCTTTTTAAAGATGCCATACATGTAGACGGGCACTTTGTGTTTTCAGAAAATGCTCGATGTAAGTTCAAAGTAAATCTTCGGACGTCATGTCCTATCTTTTTTGGTTTTATTTCAACTACTGGTTAACTGTATCTTGAACTGTACTTTCGAAGAAGGTGTGGTTGAATTTATTTAATCAGTCTACAGAGTAAGATCATATTTCAAATAATTAAACGTAAATTGTAAAGCCCGATCAATTAAAAAATATTTTCAATTTTCTCGCATCAGTAAAGCATGCAATAAAAACATACGCAAAAGTATGTCGGCCTGAAAATGTTGATCCACTACTGGACCAAGTTCCCTTAATATGTCTAATATTTAAATGTGACCTAACCTTATCATGGAATGATAGGTCTATAATTGAATCTCTTTGTTTGTTTGTTTTGGGATTAACGCCGTTTTGCAACAGTATTTCAGTCATGTAACGGCGGGCAGTTCACCTAACCAGTGTTCCTGGATTCTGTGCCAGTACAAACCTTTTCTTCGCAAGTAACTGCCAACTTTCCCACATGAATCAGAGGTGGAGGACTAATGATTTCAGACATAATGTCGTTTATCAAATAGTCACGGAATAATTGAATCTGATTAATATATTTCTTATATCAGGGTAACTGAATGGGCACTCATCAAGATTTTATCTTTTTCCTGGGAAATTTACAAGGTTTTATCATTTGTTAGTAATTGTTCTTATAGAAAACAAAGTCCTTTGGAATGTATTTTTGCTACACTCATGTAGTCTGTGAAACATGTAAAAACATGATATTGCGTTTAAAGCGCAGTACTAATACTTTTTAAATAGAAGAAAATTCAGCTAATAGCAAACTCTTAAAATATGAGCCGCGCCATGAGAAACATAGTGGCCGAACATCCAGACCAGGATCCATGCTGTTCGCTAACAGTTTCTCTAATGGCAAAGGCTTTGAAAGCGAACAGAATGGATCCTGACCAGACTGCGCGGATCTGGATCCATGCTCGCAAAGCCACTATGTTGGTTTTCTCATGGCGCGGCTCAGTACATACTAAGAAAAACTGAGGTATCATATGTACACGTTGATACTATAATGTACATCTAGGCGCCTGTCGCTTAAAAATGTAATTATTGAAAATGTGTATGTGTCTTCTCTTACGCATGAAGGTACACGGGTAGATAGGTACTATATGCTTTCAGAAAATTTTCGATGTGAAATGGATGTAAAAAACCAGCGGTTTATGCACTGTATGTCAGCTAAGAGGTAAACTGTATCTTGACTTAGCCTTACATTTTGAGAAAAAATTTCAAACAACATCAAATCATTGAAATAAAAGGTTGTTTAACATGAAAATTGAACAGCATATAAAACATGTATATTACTCTCCACAACAACTGTCAGTTAATTGATATATACATTGACTTTCAGAAAACGGCTGCATAAAGGGGTCACACTTTCGGACAGTTCAGCGCCTTTAAAAATTACTGTTACATATCTTCCTTTCAATGCATTTGCAATAATGTCCCAGTGCTGAAATTTCACATAGCAAGGTTGAACGTATTCAGCAATTGTTTATTTCTTTACAAATGGTATTCATTTTTAAAGGGAGGGGACAGGAGAGGGGCATCGTTTTGAGAATATCTTAAGTATCCGTCGTACGGGAGTACGGCAGAAATGTAATGGTCAGGTAGATTGATTATAAAGATGTTGTTCATTTATCAGACATTTCTGTGTTTTGAAGATTATTCTTCTCTACACCATAATCCGATATAGGCTGATTTGATCTGTGTACAGTTTCAATTAAATAAACTTGAATTTGCATTGCTTATTCAATCCAAAGATATTTTTTCAATATACTCGCATCTGTAAAAATTGGAATTAAAACAGAAACATTAGTGCACAGACTGTAGAATATTACACCGCTAGTGAACCCATTTTCATTTTTATTTCGGTACTTTCATAGTGTTCATTTAGTATCATTTTGTAACAGTGTTACACTTACGCCGGTATTAGGAAACGTAATTAGTGTTATATGTTTCACGGATAGAAAATATCTCGCCTACTTTATCATTAAACTTCTATAATGACAAAAAAGCTAGGACCATTATGAAAATAAGTGGTCTTCTTTAAATTAGATAATAATAGTACGTCGCACAACCTTTCAAAGATAAATGTGGTTTGCTCCTCTTATTCATTATCAGAATACAATTACAAATTGCTCCAAGTTAGATTACTCCACATCAGACATTGTGCTAACTTGAAGAGAGATTGGTTAAAACAGAAAGTCCATATTCTGCAGAAACTCCAGTTTAATGATTCGTCGTATATGTTATAATTTCAAATGACATTTCCCAGACATTAGTTTCAGTTATTCAATTTCTGTCCCCAGTAAAATCATGTGATGCATGCTTTCAGATAATAGAAAGACATTAAATCCATTTGCAATTTAGACGTTAGCACTCTTTGACATTGTATTCAACATCACATATGGGTTATTAACAATGCTTGACAGTAACTACAAAATCAGAATGAATGAAGTCATTATAATTTGCAATATACATTTGGTAAAATACATGATCTAAAACGAATATCTAAAAATTGGATGTGTCATTACATGTATGCTAAACATTATAATATTAAAATGTATGCATCATAAAGAATATATATAAATAATGCGTCGGGAAAACGACACATTTTTGTTACTATTTATTGTAACATATGCATAAATAAACATCTCTACATTCTTATCTGGTTTTTAAAAGCTATTGTCATTTTAAAAATGACAAAATTCTTTTACAGCACTTGGAATGAGATCATTAATGCTCACAGGAGCATTGAGAACAACATAGGAATTGTCACATATACGAAATTGTTTTGTTAGTTAGTTTTGGGTTTAACGCCATTTTTCAGCAGCATTACAGTTATGTAACGGAGGATAGTTTGCCTAACCAATATTCCTGGATTGGAATAATGATTTCAGATACAATGTCTATTATCAAATCGTTACGGAGAACATACACCCTGCACGGGGATTGAACCAACGATCCCGCGATTCATAGATCTGCGCCCTCCGTATTGAGTTAAGCGGGCGGGCTTTTTGTGAAACATATTGCTTGACATCCAAGTCATATAGACGATTCAGCAAATACAATATTTCATCTCAGAATTTGTTTTTACACATAAGTATCTGTTAAAAATATCAGAAAAAAATGATATACTAACTTTATCTAAAATCGGGCCGTAATTAGTCACAATTTAAATGCTTTATTAGGCTGGCGAATTTTATTCGCCAACTAATAACCATAAATCAAAATTTCTGCAAAGTTCAACAAAAGTTCAAAGGTGCTGAGACTGACAACACAAAACCATTTCATGCGCAATTCAAATAGTTCGCCACTTTATCATTTTTGCCACGATTGTATAAAAATTGTTAAACTTACCTGTTCAGTAAATCTATTTGCTTTAACATGTTATATTAATGTTTTATTTTTCTAACGGTAAATACTAAAAGATAATATTAAGAAAATATTACATAATGATGGTAAATTAATTCGCCCTATGAATGAATGCCCTGTATAAAATGGAACTTTTTCAAAACCCAAACACTTTTTGACCGTTTCGTTATAGATTATGACCCCGGTCTGTAAATAGCTAATTAAACAAACGCGGGTTCCGAAAACAATTGACGTTTTGAGTTACACTGCGCATTAGAAATATAAAAATACAATTAAAATGAACTTAAGTTGTAAAATCTATTTTTTCAGATCATTTCAATAGGTACTAAGGCACGAAATCGCTGCATGGAATTGGGCCACAGTAACGTGAGAAAAACAAATACCACTTTCTACTAGTTTTATTTCAAAGAGTGCCCCATGCTATATATTCTTTTTTTCTTTCTTTCTTTTTTTTCTCTTTGCTATTTCTATACTAAATTCATTTTAGAAAACATCTGGCGAATGCTGAAAGATATATTGCAAAAGTGCCTTGTCACCATTTTGTTTAAAGGGCTAGATGAAAGCGATTTTGTTAAAACACGTTTTCAGCTGTATTTCAGGTTATTTTAAGATAGGGGAAAACCCGTAACGGTAATGTTAACAAATGCATTAATTGATACAGTCCTGAAGTTAACACTGTTTCGCACTGTGTTGCATCTTTAAACGACTTTTACTGTGTTCGTTTTGTTTGATTGTTTTTTTTTTTTATTTGTAAATCTTGTATAAATATGTTTTCCCCTCCTCCAGCAGAAACAAGACAAGTTTCAGAGTGAAAAGGCATTGCGTAAAACGATCGCAGAGAAGTCATTTACCTCATATTTTCTAAATAAACCTCAAAGTATTGCGTAACAATTGTAAAACACAAATAAAATTGTCGATAACAGTTTTTTTTGGGGAGCCTCGAGTAAGAGAATTTAATCGGACAGAATTAAGCTCCAACTCTTAAGAATTATAGCCTTGCTCTCTGCTTTCCCAAAAAGAACCATGGGGCAGAAGTAAGACCTACCTACATTTCTTTCCAAACTTTGTAAACTAAAGAATAGTTTGCAAAATCAAGACTATGCAAAATGTAACAAAGTATTTTAAAAGATGTCTAAACATCACCCTTCAGGTTAAATTCAGTTTAAACAGCAAGAAATGCTAATCAAATGAAAAATGCCCCGCTTTTGTACGACAAATCAATGATAATAATATTGTAAAAAAAAAACAATTTTTCTTACTAGAAAGAAGAAATATAATGAAAAAAGATTGGTCCTAGTGGGGCTTGAACCTACGCCTTCCTGAAAAATTATTTAAAGCGGGCCTATGGTGGGAATGGAATACTTTTCAAAAGAAAGGAGGTACACTATTACGGGTCCGGCAATTTTCCTAATTACGTATTAGGGAAGGAACAGGACTAGACCATAATCATTAACAGTCCGTTTATAGTGGTATTCCCCATACCGACAAGAAATCACCCCATCTGATCGGGTTTTTCATACTTTTCATAAATGTGTTTGTGTATGTGTGGGGTGGGAGGGGGTTGCAAATCGAAGTATAGATTTTGGGTTTGCTACCTTTATACTTTATCTGATATTATGTCTCTCAATGTTTATTATTGCTTCTTTAAAAACATTATGGCACGCCAATTGCCCAATTATAACGTGAACCCAATTCCATAATCGAATTAAAGACTAAAGTACAGCAAGGCTGGCTACCACAAAAAAACTGAATGAAAATTGTGGGGGAAAGAGTTTGCAAAATCTTAGATATTAGGGGTTTTTCCATATCAAACAAGGGCGAGCATAGAGTATTTTGTGAAGACCATCTTGATTAACTTGTGCATCAAAGTAAAAGTTCAATCGAGAAAACCTATTTTATCGGACGTAAACATGGTTCAAGAAGTAAACTATAGTTTACGGCCCGTTATCCTGTGTGTTCGCTCGAAATTTATGTTAGTATTTCGATAATCCTAGTTTTTCGAGGGGCACCTGGGGTCTTCCTCCACCATCAAAGCTGGAAAGTCGCCATATGACCTAAAATTGTGTCGGTGCGACGTTAAACCCAACCCAATAACAATAGTTTTTCGACCAAGAATGTAATTATTTGATAATTTGATTGCCGATAACCATTGTTTACGGACGTGAACCTATGTTAACGACCATGAACTTTGGTTTAACGAGCGTGAACCCAAGTTTACGAACTTGAACCTAGGTTTACGTTCGAAAAATTTTGTTTCTCGAACAAAACAAATGATTTTTGGTCATTATCCTATGTTCACGACGTAAACCTATTTTTAAACGGTCGTAAACGTAAGTTCTCGATCGTTAACAAAATGTTCATGTTTCGTAAACTATGGTTTCACACTCGTGAACCCTGGTTTACTCCCGAAAACATAGGTCAACGTTCGTGAACTTAGAAAAACGTCGAAATTAAGTTTCAATTGAAAAACCTATTGAAACTGGGTTCAGGGGGCGTGTTTTCCGCTGGGAAATATGATATGTGTTAAAAAAAACCTGGTTTTACATTCGAAATCCCAAGTTTTATCTTATTGTTAATCCTAGTTTTTCGACCGTGACCTGGGTTTCACGTTATTATTGAAAAATTTGGCGTGCCAAAAACCGTTTATATATTTTTTCTAAAGAAGCGATAATAAACATTGAGGGACTTAAAATAATCGATAAAATAAAAAAGGGAAACAAACTCCGCATCTATATTTCGAAAATGAAAATCCCCCACACACACACAGACGCAGGGCACGCACGCACACACCCTACATCTGTATGAACACTGTTTCAATGCGGGGCGATTTCTTGTCGGTAGAGGGAAATTTTTTGGGCTCGAACCCGGCTATAAACGAACTGTTAATGATTATTGTTTAGTCAACGTTCCTTTCCCTATACGAGGTTAGGAAATTAAACGTACCCGTAATAATGTACCAGTGTTTTGTGGTAGCCAGCCTTTCTGTACTTTCAGTACTTTGATTTTGGTAAATGCTGTGGTGATCAGTATGAATATTTGTACAACTTATTGGATAAAAAATCGAAAGTGGCTTCCAATGTCTAGCAAAATGGTATTTCTTTCCCTTAATGATCATTAAGTCATTTGGTATGCAGATCTTCTTATAGGCCATATACAGGATGAAGTCTTGTTTAAAACAAATGTTTTAAAATTTTAAAAGACCTTATTCCTTATATTACAGACAGACAATCGCAATTTTAAAGAAGTACATGTTACCTTAAAAGTTCCGGAAGGATCACTTAGTGTTTCCTATTTTTTTATGAAAAGCAATTCAATTCCATTACTGCTTTAGTTGATTAAATTTCTATGCTAAAGGCAAAAGGTATTTGAAATGATTTATTAACATGATGGAACAAGTTGTCTTTAAAAATTGATAAAAATAGAGGTTTTGAGGGTAACGTATTTTAAACTGTGGTTACGGAGAAGTGCCCGGCTCGCCAGTTGCCAACTTTATGATAAAAATGTTCGCCACACATTGGGGTATCAAAAAATATGGTCCAGAAAATTCCCTTTGGGGAAGCAAAACCCCTTCTGACTCATGGGTATTTCTTAGACAATAAATTGAACAGAGTCATTGTTAAAATTGATGAACTTTCACATATGAATATGACAATATTAGGTTATAATTAAAGCTGAGAAACTATTTAGATACGTTCAAAATGTAAACTAAAACCGGACTAATGGAGCATCAAATATTGATACTAAAGATGTCAGATGCAAGCGGAGAACATTGGCTATTTTTTTTAAATAAAATACCGCAACAAAATGACTATGGCTCTTAAAACAACATATGTTATTATAAAGCAACCTTCCGTCATTATAACTCAATTCTTGTCACCAGCCAGAAAGAAGAGCAAGACATTAGGCAGAAAATTTCAAATTAAATAGTGCAAGAAAAGTGGAAAGGTCCCGGTTTCTCAAGCTATCCTTCACTGTTACATTAATGCATTGGAGATGTTTGACTGTATCAGTTATTTTGTTATCTTACTCTTACTCCTGAGTCTAGTAAATTAAATATGGAAAATCTGTGCTAACGTTAAATCTAATATTCATATGAGACATCTGATCATGACATATTACAGTGAATGACTGTAGATCTATCTATCTTTTTGTTTTCTTCGTAGGATAATTATGATAATTGAAGGAGCACTCATTAAGATTTTGTCTTCTTACTTAGATGATTATAAAGTTAGTAATTGTAATAAAAGGAAAAAAGTTATTAAAGCAGTTCCCTGTTGACTTGATTTGTTGCTTCATTCGTGTAGCTATGAAAGATGTGAAAACCAATAGTACAATTAGAAGGAATTCAGTTGACACTATACTCATGATATATATTTTCAAAGCAAATTTGAGTTTTCATTTTTAACAATTACCATATTTTTTTTTTGTTAATGCACATCTGGGGGTCCGTCCCTTACACATGTAGCTGTAAATTGTAAACGAATGTGTCTTCTCTTATCATGCCGTACATGTTCGAGTGCACAGCTAGACGTGTACTATAATTATATTTTCAGAAAATGCTCGATGTAAGTTCAAAGTGAAACTTTGGGCGTCATGCCATACTTTTTTATCTTTTTTATTTTATTTCAGCTACAGGTAAACTGTATCGCGAACTGAACTATGGAAAAAAGTGTGATTTCATTTATTCGATCAGTCTACAGTTTTAAAATCAAGTATTTCAAATATTTAAACGTTTTGTAAAGCCCGTTCATTACACCAATATTCAATTTACCTTTATCTGTAAAACATGAAATAAAAAAAAACGGACGCAAACGTATGTCGACCTTAAAATATCGATCTGCTATTGGACACATTCTTCCTAATACTTCCAGTACTTTGTTTACAACGAATCTTACTTGGCCTTTTCATGAAATATTACTGTCTATGGTTGTATTTGGTTATCATATTTCTTATCAGGGTAACTGAACGGGCACTCATCAAGCTGAGAAATTTGTAAGGTCTTATCATTTGTTAGTAATTGTTCTTATAGAAATCAAAGTCCTTGTGGAATGTATTATTGCGACACTCATGTAGTCTGTGAAACATGTAAAGAAACAACAACATTATTTGCATTTAACTTGTAGTATTGATACTTTTAAACAGAAGCAATTCAGCTGATGACATACTCGTAAAATATGCACGTAAGCAAAATTGAGGTTTAATTTTTTAATATTATATATTTACGGTATCATCATTTGTATTTACATTTTGAGAAAAAAAAATCAAACAACACCAAATTATAAAAATAAAAGGTTGTTTCACACGAAAATTGAACAGCATATAAAACATGTATATTACTCTCCACAACAAATGTCATTTTACTGATATGTACATTGAATTCCAGAAAACGGCTGAATAAAGGGGCCACACTTTCGGACAATTCCGTGCCTTTAAATACTCACCATTTTCAAACAACTATTACATATCATCCTTTCGATGCATTTGCAATAATGTTACAGCGCTGAAATTTCACATAACTAGGCTGAAAGTAGTTTTCAGCAACTGTTTGTTTTAATTTCTTTACAAATGGTATTCATTTTTGAAGTGTGGGGAGGGGATGCAACTTTTTGAGACAATTTTAAGTATCCATCGTGCGGGACATGTAATAGTCAGGTAGATTGTTCATAAAGATTTTGTTCGTTTATCAAACATTTCTGTCTTT
Organism: Mercenaria mercenaria; assembly: GCF_021730395.1. Taxonomy (NCBI): domain Eukaryota; kingdom Metazoa; phylum Mollusca; class Bivalvia; order Venerida; family Veneridae; genus Mercenaria; species Mercenaria mercenaria. The sequence goes on along the minus strand of NC_069377.1, from coordinate 9,553,653 downwards.
TGAAGATTATACTCTTAAACCTTGATCTATTAAAGAAGGCAGATTACAGTTTCAATTAAATAAACTTAAATTTGCAATGCCTTTCCAATCCAAAGATATTTATAAATATCTGTAAAAATGGAATTGAAAGAGACACAGAAGTGCACAGACCGTAGAATATTACTACGCTACTGAACCCATTATCATTTCTGATACTTTGGATTCATAGTGTTCATTCAGTATCATTTTTTGTAACAGTGTTACACTTACGCCGGTTGTAGGAGACGTAATTAGTGTTAAATATTTCGTGGATAGAAAATATTTCGCCTACTTTACCATTAAACTTCTAAAATGAAATAAGAACTAGAACCATTAGGAAAATAAATGGTCTTCTTTGAATAAGATAATGATAGTACGTCGCAAAACCTTTTAAAGATAAAAGTTGTTTGCTCTCTTTACTCTTATTACTTCTCAGAATACATTTACAAATTGCACAAGTTAGGCGATAATAAAAAAGTTAAATAAGAAAAGGGGTGAGACGAGCAGTAGAGATCTCAGTACACAAATATCCGAACAAGGTTAGCATTTTGTAAAAGCCAGTCAACCATCCGTTTATAACGGTATTGTTGAAGATAATCAATCTGAAATAAGTTTCTATGCTCTAATTGCGAAAGGTATAAGCATTCGCTAAATAAAAAGCAAGGAAAGTGACAAAGACAACCCCAATAAAGTAAATAAACTGCGGGAGCCAGTTGATTAAAAACAACCTTTATACCAATCTGTGACAGGAATTTTGGATTAGATTTAGATAACTTTCATCCAGAAGCTTCTATGTTTCCAATGATTATTCGTATAGATTTCTTACCTATCACAACTGCAGGCTTTAATTGCAGTGGCTGTAATTAGTTTCCGTACATGGCCCCAGTGTTGTTATATTTTCTTGTCCTTTGTCATGGTGTAGTCCAATAAAATTCTAATTTCAAGGAATACCGCTATATAAGGGGCTAGTTGGGTACAAGGGTTGGTGCGTATTTCATGGCCTCTCATGAACAGAATCAGTCAAACCGGGTCTGCTATTATTTTGTCTGGTTGCGTTCTGTGCATCCAAAGAATCTTCTTATAGATTTTATTTGTTACATGTATTCTTAAATCTAGCATGATTCAGATTTCAATTTTAGTTTCAATGTGTTCAGACAGTAATTCTTGCTGAAGCATATAGTAAGCAACTTTCATTTGAAAAGTATTGACTAAATGCGATAGATTAACTTGCTCTCCACTGGTCCGTGTCTTACTGCAAAATTGTTCCGCTTCATTTGAAAAGCGTAGTTGATATCATTTCAAGGGTCATAAACATTAGAATATGGTACCTTTAGCCAAGTAAGTGAAACTGATCTGGCAGTCTATACATTTCAAAGAGACTCTTGTCGGCATCTATACAAAAACGACATCATAAACTGAAAAAATACGGGGACTGTAAAAAGAACTCAGATTTTGAATTGTTGTTATATTCGGTCTTGCAATGGTTTTAAGATAATAAATTAAACCAGACATGTGGCTTTTCCTCCTGGATATTTAACCTTGATATCTATTTTTACAGTTTAATTTAAAAGGGGTTTTTTTTTTCTTAGAACGACACTCATTCTAAAGTTTTCTATTGTAAACACAGTGCTTCCCCCTCATCAAACATTTTGTTAAACCCACACCAAAACCCGGCTAAAACAAAATTGATGTTCTGCAGAAATTCCTATTTAACGATACCTGTATATGTTACAATTTCAATTTGATAAAAATAGTTTGACATTTCCCAGACATCTTAGAATTTAGTTTCAGTTATTCAGTTTCCGTTTGCAGTAAAATCGTGTGATGCATGCTTTCAGGAAATAGACTGAAAGACATTAAATCCATTAGCAAAATATATAGTTTCTTTTACTGCTGCAATCATGGACGTTAACACTGTGACATTGTATTCAACATCAAATAGGGGTTATCACAAATGTATGACAGTAACTACAAAATCGAATGAATGAAGTCAATATAATTTGCAATTAGGAAAAATACATGATCGAAAATGATTTTTTTTTTGTAAAAATTGGATTTGTCATTATGTTAAACTTTATTGTCTAAAACGAAGACCGTATTTTATACATGTAATCAATGCGTGCGATTAATAACTCGGGAAAACGACACATTTGTGTTACTATTTTTAGTAACATATGTATCAATAAACTGTATTTATAATTTACATTTTTCATTGGTTTTTGAAAGCTATTGTCGGTTTAAAAAAGTGGCAATAATGCCATTTTAAAAATACCTTTAAAGCACTTGGAATTAGATCATTGTTGGTCACTGGAGTATTGAGTTTGCTCACATGTACGAAAGTGAAGTTACTGTCTTTATGCTTTGTATGTATGTTAACTTATCATGATTTTCAGATCAGGCAATGCGAACTAACTTTTTATTGGAGCAGTCTTTTAACTGCCATAAGGAAAAACGCATAATTTGTGGGGAGAGGTTCAATTCCGATATTCTGAAATTGACTAAACGAAGTTTTCTGCTTTGAGTATGCCTGAGGAGAGAAAATTTAATCTACGAAGAGCTTGAAAATGCAAAAGGCACTTAATTAGTTTTTCACATTTTACATTTAATTTGAACATGTCTGAGAGTCTTTAAAATAATCTGCTATTTTAAGAATTTAAGAATGAAATTCATGGCAGTTAACGCATAAAGAAGAACGTTGACACGAAATCTGTATGTGCGAAACAAAATTTGAGATTACAATTAATAAACATCCGTTTTAAATAAAAGATAAAAGCAAATATTGTATTAAAGTGAAAAGATGATGTTTAATATGTGATACATATGGTACATAATAAACAATGAGATTTCATACTTGTACATGCAGAATTTTAATATGCAATTTCAGTCTTCTTTATTTAGTAGAGAAAAAAACCCGGTTCGTTTTAGAATGTATACATATATTTAAATAAACATCTGTTGTGTCATGTACCTGAAATTCCAAATTATGAAAAATAATTTAAAAATTAACGCAGGTTGCTTATGTATAACATTTAAGACCGAGTATAATGCTTAAGTCTAGATTTGATTATTACATCACGGGCGAGCACCATGGTAGAACCACGGATCTTCGAAGAAAACGACGCCACGAGTGAGACTCGAAACCTACATCGGTGAGGGGGAAGTGATTCGAAGTCACCGTCATACACCACTCGGCCTTACACTGTAAGATTATTATTTGTGTCCATGGTTGATCTCTAGTACAATATCTATTTTTCACACATTAGTAATTTTAGCATAATTTAAACGTGCATGATCAGGAAACACCTTTAATGATATTAGATTTGTCTAACAATTGAAAATAGACGTTTTAGTTATTTATTGCATTCCTGTCACAGCAATGTTGGCTGCTTTTTTAGTCTAAGCTTAAAGGAACATTTACATCGCGTCATATTCATATAACTTGTAAGTACTGTAGACCTAATTTTATTGTTCTAAGTTTAGATATTGACCATGAGTACTAATTTTCGGAAGTGGCAATTCGAATATCGTTTTGAATTAATGTCTTGATTGAAAGTAGATTTTATTTCCATTTAGAATAGACACAATGAGAGATAATTTCTTGAAGTTGACCATATTAATAGATCTAAGCCCCTTAATTTTTAGAAGATTCTCACGTAAATTGTCGCGATAAAGTCTACAGTACGTAACGCTTGAACTACAATGAATTTAGGCACGTTTTGTTTGAAAATAGGCAACGGAAAAGTTCAATTTCACCAAGAGCACAGGGCCTCGACCACAAAATATTACCACAGGTACGGACGAAATATAATTGTAATTTAAAAAATACTTGCTATTTTGTGGTCGAGGCATGTGCTCTATACGAAATTTCCGTTGAAATGTGGCGAAACCGGTGAAAATATCCAGAATAGCCATTCAGTACCAAGTTACCCCTCACAGTTTTCATACAAAAACTCAAAAGATTTCATCAAAATATCTAGCAAATAAGAGATCAATAATTGAACTTACAGAAAATATAGTGTTAAATTTTAGAATTCGTAATTTTCTTAGGCCGATTTCAAGCCTTCGTGGTCTTTGCCCTTTATCATTGCTTCGTTTCCAAGTTTAGATTTCAAGATATAATAGACAGAAAATCATATTTTGAGATATCAACACTTTCTTCGTAGTACCTGTGAAAATGTTTGTGTGAACAAAAATGTACTGTATGTAAAGTTGAAATTTGTACACACCCAATACATGTACAGCTATGCGCAGTAAAAATGTGTACAACATAAAAATGAAATAGTTTTTAATGAATGACTGTTATACATGATGTTTGCATTTCAACACAGCTATTTATCATAATCTGATTCAAACAAGCAGTGTTTCAACTAATTTTAAACAAAAGTCAATGCCGACATTTAAAAAAAAATAGCGTCAATTGCTGTCGTTACTTAAAAAGAACTTAAAAGAGTGAATTGTACAGAAAGTTATTTAAACGCAGACATATTTATATATCATAATTATAAGCGTGCTCACTCAGTATCAGGACGTGAAAAAACACGTAAATATTTAGTCAAATCAATTTCATTTAATGATGATTTTCTAAATATAAAGTAAGTATATTGAAACAAATTATATAAGTGCGATACTCATATCTTTAAAATATGCATAATAAAAACATAAATTTATGTAGGGCATGAAATTATAAATCTGGGACAAAATGCAAAACTCCAAGAATGCCTCACAATGATTTCTGTGTATTATTAGTCTCAAAGATGTTTTCAGTGCTCCTTTTATAAGTATGAAAATGATAAATTGACGTACTTCCAAGCAGTTTGAAGTACTGCCATTTTCGGATTTTTCTTTTGGGTTTGAAATTACCCCGACGCACTGAGGTTATGTGGTGACTTTTGACTGTTCATTAGAACAGGACAATCTCCACGTGACTATCCGGATATCATTATAGGCATAAGCGGGATTCTGAGTAGAACCACCGACCTTCCACACGTCAATTTTATTGCCTCTTAACATAGGGAACGAGAAGTGTCTGAATTCATTTAGTTGAGGTGTATGAGATTCGAAATCAGCAGCCTTAACCACCAGCCCACGGAGGTTCCTTGAAAAAAAAACATTAATTGTAAAGAGCCCCAGCATCGATTTCCATGTTTTAATGGATATGTGCATGAACCTTTTATATAAAAATGTAATTTATTATGTAATTTTTATCGATAATAGCTTATACATCATCTTTCCCCAAGCCTGATTAATTTCAAAACTGTATCAGTCAATTATAAGTTATCAAATCTAAATTAAGCTTAGCCATGTGACTGACAAAATATTTCCGAGAGTGCTAGGCGATTAATTAGTAAAATTGTTGAGATAATGATTGACTTGTTTTCCGTGTATATTATTAAAGCTTTATCCTTACGAATCTAAAATTATTCTTCTTCCTTTGGGAGTTTCTGTTAAATCTAGGTCAGGAAAATCGTCTTTGATCTTCCTTATTCTACCACGTACTTTTACCGTATATCATTCCAATAAGACCTCTTGATACCTTTTACTATCTCTAAATTGATATTGACATAGGTTTATTCCGTTGTACGAACTCTGATTTACTTTTGCTCCTTTGCATTTTTCCTTTGAAATATGGCGTTCTTAGGTTCCGCAGTTCATAAATTTTCATCCGATCAATTTTCGTGGCAGATATTAAGAAATATGAAAATATGCCGTAAGATAGTGTTCGTCTAAAATTGTTAGTTTATCTGAAAGTTATGATTGAATCTTTACGATGGCAGCTGTGACACACTTGGCGTATTACATCCTGTTTAATTGTTATATAATACGAACGTGTCTGTAGCTATATAAACAATGGCATTGTCTTTTTAACTGACAAAGACAAAAGCAAAAATCCGAATTGTCATAAGACCATAGTAAACAGGTATGAGAAACGCGTGTCAACATAACTATTGCAACAGATGCGCATGCGTGATAATAGATTGTTATGATTGATAGCAAATGTTCTCGATTGCGTTCGATTTATATGACTTTTTGTGTAATTTTTGATTGTCAGAATTTCCGTTGCATTTTTACATTTCTGACCAGGTTTCCTCTTAAAAGGTGGAATTCTCCATTAATGTACATATCTGGTATAAGATTTGGTACTTGGGTGTTCCAAGTTCAAATTTGTCTGAGGCTTGAACGTCTGTATTTTTGAATATTTGACAGCTTAATCGTATGTATTGCCAATAACAGTCGCATTAGACGTAGATGTAGGAATATCATTATTCCAGGTCTTTAGGATCACGATCTTTTTTTTGGGTTTACAGTCACACTGAGACTTTCCCAGCTTTTGGTGGTGAGGGAATGCCCAATATATCCCTCCATGCATTGTTTCAGTCATGGGCGGGTACCTGGGTAGAATCACCGACCTTCCGTTAGCTAGTTGGATGACCCACATGAAGAACTTTACACTTCTACCGAGATTTTAAACATACATTGGTGGTGAGAAGCAAGTAATTATGAGTCTGCTTCCATAACCATCCAGCCACGGTGCCCCCCTTTTAATGTTATTGTTGCTATAAACTAGAGTTTCGCTTAAGGTGGGTGCTACATGGATCGGAGAGTTTTAGGTGTTTAACGTTTCCTTACTTATCATTAACAGATTTTTAGATCTATTTGGCTTCTTTACAATCTGTGCTTACGCAGAATTTTCTTACAACTTTTATTCAGATTATCTTGAACATGTAATAGTTATAGTATGTGTGAGAGTGTGTTACCAGGATATATCAGAGCTAGGGGTACATCGAGGGTATTTTTCTCTGCACATATCGTCGAGGGGCCGGGAGGCCGAGACAGATTGTGAAGAGAAAAATACCGAGATGTACCCCTAGCTCTGATATACCTGATAAAAACACGAGCACTACATATTATAACTGTTTTATCGCATAGTTATCATTAAAATTTATATATTATTTTCATTTTAAAATTTTTTTTATTATTTTTTTTTACTATTTTGATTCCTTTCTGCGCCTCGCTGACTGAAACACTAAAACTTCTGTTTGAGAAAATGTGTTTCCCCAGATAAAAGTACCCAACAAATTTCTGTATTTGGGTTTTAAATCTTTGCATTTTCATTGGCCAGACATATTGTAAAACTTGTTGTTTTGTTGTAAAAAAATCAAAGAAAAAAACATTTGAGAAAACTCAGAATTTCAATAATTATGTATTTCTGAAATTTTGGGAATAACTATCAAGTTTTTGAAATATTCTAGTTTATTTATTCTTTTACTTATAAATGTAAAGGGGTTTGTGACAATTCTTTTTCTGTGAACTGAAACTGGACTAAAACCATCTTTTCTTTGAAAGGAAAAAATTATACTCCCTTGATAGGACCTCAATAGAGAAAAAGTGTTCCGATATATATCGGAACAGTTTTACTGTGCTGATAATATCGAACACTTTTTTCTTATGAAACTCCATAGAGATTTCCGTGTTGATATATATCGCAACAGTTTTGTAAGAAATCACACATTTGTATAATAATGTGGTGTTACTATGTATAACATGCTGCAAAGATCAAAGGAAAATTGCCGCACTATGCGATAAGGTATTATAACTATGCCGTTTTAAAAGCAAAAATAACATGTTTTTGTGAGAAAAGCATGGTTCTCTAACAATCTCTAACAACAATAATCATCACACTTTATAATAGCAGTTATTGAGTTTCTGAGACATTGTAGATAATGGATGCCATTATTACTAAGTGGCTCTTAAGTATTCAACATTGACTTTTCTTTTATACGTAATTGCAATTACAACAGTGTTATATTTTATATGCAGATTTTTCTTATTACTGTAACATTTGTGGTGAACCAGTCATTAGTTTAATATCACCTTATTTCTTATATAGATATGTATCTAAAGTATCGAGAAAATAACAATTTCAAAATAACAAAAGCAAATGGACTGGGCCCCAAGTTCTTCTAAACTAGCGGTTGGTCCACAAATGTACAATTACAGTCTGGATTTTTTCTCTGAGATAGTTTACTTCAATTATTTCTCAAATGTGCATTGTATAACTGATAGTAATCATTCCCTGTGTAGAAAACAACTGGAACTTTTAAATAATTTATAAAAATCAAGTACATTGGATAAATTATAACTTTCTGTCCGAGGAGCTATAGCAGCGTAATTGTAATGAACAAACTTCAATCGTTTCAGAAATAATACAAGGAAAAATATGCTCCATAATGTTGTGTTGTGCTTTATCACAGATCTGGTGCAGTCGTTCTGCGCATGTCACAAAATCATTATCATCGGAGCGCAATTGTTTTGCATGTCTGCACGCATTTATTATATAATATGTATAACATACTGACTAAAGGTTAGTGTTAGGATTACCATGGTTACAAAATATATAGATCTACATTAAAGATACTAGTCATTCAAATCGCTTGAATGCGATGTATACCAGAGTCTGTAATATACCACAGGCGCAACAGATCTGTTTTTTAGTCAAGTCATGCTTTATTAATGGAAAGTATTTTTAGATTATACCCGTTCCGGAGAAGAAATTCAGCGGACTTCTTCGATAACAGTATCTTAAATGGCAAAAGACCATTTCAAGCACAGCTTCCTATTGCAGTTGTTCTAAAAATTATCTGGTACAACCGAAACATACCTCAATATAGAGCTCAAGCAGAGAATGTATATTTTGTTCAGTGACGATCATTTTAATTTAAATTGTAATGCACGCGTTGTATCTAAGACTTAATTCCTAGGCAGATAACATTATTGTTTTCAATATACACATGCCCTTGAGTCATTGGCAAGAAATATTCATTTGTTTCGATATTTTCCCATTAGAACAAGGCGGCTTTTTTTTTGGAATTATAGTTTTGTGTCATAAAAATGGTTTTACCCTTATTATCCCCCGTCGATGAAATCGGGAGGGGGTATTGAAATGGCGTTGTCCGTCCGTGCGTGCGTCCGTCCGTACGCAGCCATTTCACAGTAACTAGCAGGTAGAATTTCATGAAACCTGAAATAAACACGAACCAACATACTGCGATGATGTCCGTTAAGATTTATTTTGATTTGTTAATTTTTCTTAGAGTTATTTCCCTTTATTTAATGAAAAATGCCCAAAAATGTCCCGTCCGCAGGCATTTCCCGTAACAGCAATAAAAATTTCATGAAACTGAAATAAACATAAGCAACATATTGCGATGATGCCCGCAAGTTAATTTTTTGTTGTATTGGTCAAATTTCCCTTAGAGTTATTGCCCTTTATTTTAATGAAAAAAAGCCTAAAATGTCCGTCCACAGCCATTTCTCAGTAACTAGCAGGTAGAATTTCATAAAACTTGAAATAGACATGAACCAACATACTGCGATGACGCCCGTCAAGTTTGTTTTTTTTATTTAATTTCCTTTAGAGTTATTGCCCTTTAATTGTTTAAAAATTCACAAGATTTGTACATAAAAAAACCAACCCAAATTTGGGAGAATTTTATTAAAACTTCTTCATTCTTTCCATGGGAACATTTATTATAAACATTTGAATTGTGTACCCACACCCGGTCATCACCTTGCCTTTGGGCAACCCCCTCCCCCTCCCAACCCCGCCCCCGCAAAAAAATCATTCCTTTTTACTTATTTTTTCAAACCTTCCATGAATATTTATCAACATGCAAAGTTGTACCGTTCCCCCACCTCACTCCTCCACTCAGCCATGCCCACCACCCCGATCATGCATCCCCACCCAATTTTTTTTTTCATTTTTAATTTTCCATCAATATTTATAATCAACAGGTGAAGTTTTGTACCCTCACCCGGTCACCCCCGCTGCCAGCCTCCCCCCCCCCCCCCCCACCTCCCCACCCCCCCCCAAAAAAAACTAATGACTAATGAAATTATTTGCTTCTTAGTAACATCCTTAACTTTTTGCCGGATATATTTTTTTGCCATTCCTCACCACAAACCCTTTCGGCGGGGGATACCAATGCATCGAATTTGCTTGTTATATATATAGATATGCCGTTCTAGCATGATGTGGCATTCGGGCGGGGCGTGGGGGGTGGGGGTCAGGGATTATACCATTGTTAAATAATGTTAACACTATAATATAAGTTTATCAAATTTGTCTATGTGACTTTTATTTTGGTTTCTTTATTTGGGCTGGGATGGCCGAAGAATTTATGACACGAAACAATTCTAGATTAGCTTTTATAGAAGTTTTTATATTTTTCAACAGAAGAGTTTGCTCTGAATATTCTATTTTCCATAATACTATTTGCTTTTATTCCAAGCCTTTCTTGATTCGTTCTGTCATCGGCAATCGCAGACTACCAATAATGCGGAGAGATCTGATACTCATTACTGTCGTCTGCTTCTTACAGGGGTAACGCTGAAAATTGACTTGAGATAAAAAAAAAATACAGTTGGTGTAAACACTTGGATTAACAATAATAATTTGAAAATGCCAATGTTTCGGGATAGTAAGAAAAAGTATATGAATTCGTTTAATAATAAGAGGTGAGAACGTTTTAAATGTTACGATTTATCTGAGATAGTATAAAGTATCAGTTTTCATTGCTTAGAACACTTGATAATGCATGCACTATATGTCATAATAAAAGAAAACACACACAATGTCAGAAAAATTCAGGAGTTGATACTAGGGCTTGGGTTTGGAGTTTGTTATTATAAGTGCGTAAAAGATGTTGAAAAAGTTTAATTATCATAGTTAATCAGTTATTTGCAATAATTCACCTGTTTCACGATGATGCGATTGAGCGCCTACATGTGAGCAATTTCTACGTATCATTCATGACGTCATTAATATTTACAGTATTTATCACATGGCATGTGTACATATGATCCAAAGGAAAGAAAATGTTGTAAAATAATGTAAATTACCGAGCTATTGCATACTATAACATAACACGCTTCCAAGAAAATATAAGTTCACACGAACAGACTCGGTAAAGCCGAGTCTGCTTTTATTTTACATGTTTCAAATTTTGTTCTGTTATTACTTTACTTTCCCTACTGATCAAAATAACTTCCAAAACAAAACAGGAAATTTTATTTTTTATTACTATTATTGCAATCAATATCATACCGCATTTATATACATATGAACAACTCCTTTGATGTTATACATGTACAACTTTTTCAAGGATGCTTTACTACAGTTATTGACGAAAGGCAAACAACTGCAAACCTGATAACTGTTTTACAAATAAATACTTAAACATTTAAGGTAGCTCTGCACGTTTGATAAACCGGAAGTGATGGCGTAACGTCACTTATCCGGAAAACGTAGAATAAAGCCTGGATTAGTCGTACGGAAATGAAAATTATTTTATGAATTAATGACAACCCGTGGATAATTTTATTACAATGGCACTATTTCTATATTTCTAAAGTAAAAATATGATATTAAAACATATGACACGTTAAATAATTCAAAATTATGTCTAAAAATTAGCGTGAAATGTCCAGGTCACTTTAATCATGGTCAAATATCTCAAAAATAAGCATACGGACCTATAAATTTTATTTATCATATTATAGGCCATGTATTTATTTACAACTGTGAGAAGTTTCATCAAAATCTACTTTGTAGAAAAATTTCTATTCACAAAATGTTATGAAAGTTATGATTTTCTCCCATAGACTCCCATTATGAAATACTGCGTGAGGTCCACATTTTTCAGATCAGTCTGGCAAAAAATCAAGCACACGACCCTATCTTTTTCATTTCCTGAATTTTCTACAGTATATTCCTAAGTTTTGAAAAAATAGAGTTTAATCAAATTCTACATTGTAGAAAAGATTTAGATACAAACGTGCAGAACTACCTTAAATAAAATGTATAAGAATAAAGCAACAAACTAAACTAGCTAAACTAGCTAATTAACAGACGTATTTAAATAGTCAGTGTAATGCAAAGCTTGTTCATATTTAACAGATAGATGGTAATATTTAAATAGAAAATACCAAAATAAAACAACAAACTAAACTAGCTAATTAACAGAAGTATAAAAATAGTCAGTGTAATGCAAAACAAGTTCATACTGAACAGATGGAAATATTTAAATAAAAAATACAAAAATAAAACAACAAATTTTACTGACTTGTTAACAGACGTTTAAAAATAGACAGTGTATTGTAAAGACAGATTGATGGACTTGTAGCTTCATTATTGAGAATTTTGTTCTTTTTTATGGCTAAAAAGGACATTGGTAATTGTTGCGAACAGAAAATGACAAGTTAATGATAACAGTCTTTACTTTTGTTAACAAAGGGAGGTTTCGTTAAAGTAGTTCTGCACGTTTGATAAACCGGAAGTGATGGCGAAACGTCATTTATCCGGGAAACGTAGAATAAAGCCTGGATTCGGCGTACGGAAATGAAAATCGTTTAATGAATTAATCGCAACCTGTGAGTAATATTATTACAATGACACTGTTGCTATATTTCTAAAGTAAAAATATGATATTAAAACATATGACACGTTAAATAATTCAAAATAATGTCTTGAAATTAGCATGAAATGTCCGGTTCATTTTAATCATGGTCAAATATCTTAGAAATAAGCACATGGACTTATACATTTTATTTCATCAAATTACAGGTCATGCCTTTATTTACAACTGTGAGAAGTTTCATCAAGATCTACATTGTAAAAAAAATCTATTCGCGAAAATGTTCTGAAAGTTATGATTTTCCCATAGACTCCCATTATGAAATATTGCGTGAGGTCCATATTTTTCAAATCAGTCTGGCAAAAAAAAAAAAAAAACAAACACACGACCCTATCCTTTTTAATGAATTAATCGCAACCTGTGAGTAATATTATTACAATGACACTGTTGCTATATTTCTAAAGTAAAAATATGATATTAAAACATATGACACGTTAAATAATTCAAAATAATGTCTTGAAATTAGCATGAAATGTCCGGTTCATTTTAATCATGGTCAAATATCTTAGAAATAAGCACATGGACTTATACATTTTATTTCATCAAATTACAGATCATGCCTTTATTTACAACTGTGAGAAGTTTCATCAAGATCTACATTGTAAAAAAATCTATTCGCGAAAATGTTCTGAAAGTTATGATTTTCCCATAGACTCCCATTATGAAATATTGCGTGAGGTCCATATTTTTCAAATCAGTCTGGCAAAAAAAAAAAAAAACAAACACACGACCCTATCCTTTTTATTTGCTGAATTTTCTAGGTATATTCTTACGTTTTGAAAAATCAGAGTTTAACCAAATTCTACATTGTAGAAAAATATTCGATCCAAATGTGCAGAACTACCTTAATGATTTAACTTGATATATCTATAAGCTAATGAAAATGAGTCCGTAATATGAAGATAAAATTGCCAGGATGGCGCGAGTAATTGTAGGCCGAGAGGAACTAAACGTAAAGATATCAGATAGTGTATATTCCTATGCTACTCGTTCAGCGATATTAGATTATAAATATAAAAATACATTATAAAGTTAGATGAACTGTGCTAGAACTCACTTAAAGTAATATGAATAAGATATTATCAGGTTGTAACCAAAGCTTAAGGAATATTTTTTTAAAAAAAATGTAAAGCAATGTAAACCATCACTCGAATAATCGCATCATTTGTGTTTGTTTGTTTTGGGTTTAACTCCGTTTTTCAGCAGTATTTCAGTCATGTAACGGCGGGCTGTTAAACCTAACCAGTGTTCCCGATTCTGCACCAGTACAAACCTGTTCTCCGCAAGTAACTGCCAACTTCCCCACATGAATCAGAGGTGGAGGACTGATGATTTCAGACACAATGTCGTTTATCAAATAATCACGGAGAAAATACGCCCGGCCCGAGGATCGAACTCACGATCCCGCGATCCGTAGACCAACGCTGTACCTACTGAGCTAAGCGGGCGGACAGCATCATTTGTGATACTACAGAGATGGTAACAACCAGAGAACATTGCACATTGATATCCGTGAAATACTTTTTGAAATACAAGGCCGCAGCAATCTAGCATTTTTTACATTGGTTTGTCAGTTTTATTTTCTTAATTTTCCCCAATTTTTAGTCTGGAGATTTTGGGGAAAAAGTAAAATCTTATTTGATATTCAAATATTACATAACTTAATCACACAATTTGTTGTCTATGACAGTGTCTGATTTTCAAGGGAATTAACTTAGCACGCATTGTCAGAATAATTTGTATTTTAGAAGCATTCATAACGTGATAAATAAGCAATGATAGTGAAGTTAGGATAAAGGTTGCGAAGGATGTTGAAGGACAGTGCTCCCTCTCTACAGTGGCCCTCTGAACAACAATTCACTCCTTGCAACAACACTTGCTGCTGACTCCGAAATATTTTATTGTTCTTTATTTTACCTCTCTACAACAGCTCCCTCCGAACAACAACCAAATTTTCCGTCTCCCAAAGGGTGTTGTTGTAGAGAGGGAGCACTGTATTTCATTTTTCGACGAAGTCTACGTTATTTTTTAACGAACCTTATGTTGTCTTGCTTAGTTTGATTTATTTTATATCTCTACGTGCATCATTACCTGAAAACAAAATACCGTAAACTGTAACATTGTAGATAATATATTGGTTCTAAGCATACAACGCAAAAAAGCAAGATAATAGCAGGCTCTGTTTGATTGACTGAGTCTTGGTATTGAGAGGTTATGAATGTGCAACGCCTGTAGTCGAACCCCTTAGCACTGGTTCAAATGGAATTGTATTTTAGAACTCCATCATCTTGATGGACTAGAACATTTTGAAGATGTTTAGAGCGAATGCCAGATCCATTCTATTTTTTTTTTTACATTTGTTGGACTTCAGCTCGGGTCAGAATGTACCGAAAAGAAAAAAAAAGATTGTTCTGCAGAAATTCCTGTCTTATAGTATTTAATTTTCCGCAATTAGAAAGATATTAAATGCATTAGCAAACTATTTTTGTTTCCATTTCAGTTTCCTTTTTCGAAATAGTCTTGTATGTTAACACTCTGTCATACAGAATGGTTTATTATTACAAAGGATGCTCGTAGCAAAAATGAAACATTGAGCAAAACCGATAATTCCCATGTTATGCTGAAGGAAGAATATTTTTGTCAAGAAATCCTCGTAGACGTAAATTGTGTTTCTTTTCTAATACTGTCTAGAAGATAAGAATCTGTTTTGGCAAAACGTAGAGTTAATGAAATGAATAAAACATTTGCATTGGTTTGTATCAGTCTTTTAAGGTGGTTCGCGGTGTTCCTACGAAAATTTCGAAGTATGAGATATAAGACTGATATTAGGTCTGTATGTACTAACACCTCCTGCCTTTCATTTGGAGAAAAAAGAAAATCGTTCCGAGTCCACATTTCCTTTGAAGAGCGCCACCTGGCGGCATATGTATTTTTCAAGGGAAATCGCCGTTTTACTGTAATAATCTCATTAAAATTAATGTTATTACATTTTTTTCAAACTCAGGAATATAGCTAAATTCAATGTTATTGTTTACATTTGCGTTTTGTAAATTATTGCATTTGGAAAATGCTTAGATAAAGAGATTTCCGTAGTAGGGGTGGGGAAAAATAACGAAAATATTCAATGTATTTCATGGCCGTTTAGCCGAAACAAAATAAAACGGAACGGTCAAAGTTCCTGATTTTCATATATATTCTTTTTTAATCATTTCTGAACAAGAAAATAAAATAAAAATAGGGGGTCTTCACGGCAGATTTTTTGTAAATTTACTTTTTATTTGTTTTGGTAATGTAAATTTTGTGACGTTGATACACAATGACGGCGTTAACGTCGCGCAAACGCTGATTTCATTATGTCTTTCGTTGATATAAACAGGACCTTCAGAGTTCACAAAAACTTTAGAATCTTTTTTATTTGAATATATTCACATGATGTACATTGTTGCGTATTTTGCAGTGAAAGTATATTATCTAGTAATATATATCAGAGTCAGTTAAAGCTACCTGCCCACAGTTTCGGTGAATTTTTTTCAACATGTTCATGTTCGCCAAGTTCGGCACAAAATGTGAACATGTCGCGTTAAAGCATGTACTGTAACTACTGAATATGGTATAAGTGGTTGAAAATTTTATGAAAATGTTTAATCTTGCATAACTTGCGTATCTGGCTCCATATTTAAGGGTTAGTAAAGTGTTTGGGGGACGGGGGTGGGGGTGTAGAAATTTTTTTATCAGTTTATCCGCTATGAATTAAAACGGAGCTGTCAAAATTCTTTATTTTCAAACATAGGTTTCTTAAATTATTCCCCGACAAGAAAATAGAAAAAAAGAGTGATTTGCAAATTTACATTGAGCCGCGCCATGTGAAAACCAACACAGTGGCTTTGCGACAAGCATAGATCCAGCCGAGCCTGCGCATCCGCGCAGTCTTGTCAAGACTCCATGCTGTTCGCTTTCAAAGCCTATTGCAATTAGAGAAACTGTTAGCGAGCATCATGGATCCTGACCAGACTGTGCGGATGCAAAACCATTATGTTGGTTTTTCTCATGGCGCGGCTCATTTTACCTTTTGTATGAAATGTTTAAGTGCGAAACTGAACGACATTCCTTATTGTTTTTCAATATTTCAAGTGACTAGCTAAGAACGAAGATACAAGATGTGAAATGTGGTGAAACTGTTTTCCAGACAAAAATGAAATACATTTTTAACGAAAAAGAACATTTTGAAGGATGGCTAAAACATCAATATGTTTCTTTTTTGTTATGATATGTAACTTTATTTAGAGGTTTTGATTTTCATTATAATTCTAATTGTGTATTATATGTATTGCTTTTTAAACCTATATTGAATATTTTCAATAAATAAAATCATGGAATCTTAAGCAGATAATGAATAAATGAGATAATGCCTCTTACGGTAAAAATGTACTTTAGTCTCTGAACTTGAAACCGTTACATGAATAAAGCTCATTTTAGTGCCGCTTAGTGCATTAAATTTATAACGTCAACGTGAATGCACAATGCAAACCGTATTGAGGGAAAATTTTCTTTAAAATGGCAGAACAAAAATAAAACTCTAACTCATTTCGCTTCAAAACATTCAGAAAATAATATAAAACAGATACAGTCGACGCAGACGATATTTTAGGATGGAAAGATGGAAGAAGGGTGGTTTAACTGAGGCTGCTCTTGCGAAACGTGTAGAGGCATGCGTTCATTGTTCAGACCCGCTGTTTCTGTCAGATGTTTTCAAGTTATGGATAGCCTTTAGAATTATATCTTTCATTTTCGAAATTTAGAAATAACTTCAAGATAAAAAGCAATTTGAAGTTATTTACATAAAAATGAAAAGACTTACCACCAACAGTTAGTTCGTTGTTCCTTTACACTGGTGCATACAGGTGTATAGATACCTGGTAGGATTATGATTTTTGGCTTTGATTAATCTCTAGAGCTATACAATATACTGGTATTGTATTGATTCAATGCATTGTGAAGACGAAATTTCATTTATTTCTTCCGTCTGTACAGCAAGGTCATTAAATTTATTTAATAATGCATTTATTAATAACACTCAGTGTATAAATCTCTTAAAAATTATTTTCGCGCCATATTCTTTTGAAAAAAGGAAAACAGAAAGACTGAATATTTGACTACTTGATTTTTTGACGGCTTCGATAAATGTTTCTACAGCATATCGACAATTTTCATACTTGTATCTACATGTCTTTAGCTGTAAATAATGCTGTAGTTCAGATATATTCTATTGTACTAGTCAAAACGTTAGAGACACTGATATAGGAGAAACACTTGAAAATAATTAAATGTACCTGTTAGCATCAGTACAGTGATTCCCTTAACCGATGAAATAATCTCATTACTCTGTAATACAACCAGTTTGAGGCAATACGACTAACCCCATTAGTCCTTATGGTAAGTTTATAAACTTACACAAAGTAAGTTATTGTAGTGTTTAAAACTACTAAAGAGAAATGCGCACTAGATTTAGTCTAGTGTTAGGGCGATTCGTATCACTAAAGTAACAGCCAGTCATTCGTTTTATTCAAACGAGTACATCCTTAGTCAGATTCCATTTTTTACGATTTTGTATTACGTACTACATACGTTGCTAAATTGGTCATTCTAAGTTAGATTTCATGGTTTTCTGTGGTAGTGAACAAAATGTTTAGAGTACTAACCTCTTTATTATAAATCATAAACACTATAAATGTATAAAATTCTGGGCATTTTCTTATCTTTTGTATATGCTTTAGTTTTGGACAAAAGTTAAGTATTGTTTCTTTAACGTATTTGGTAGGGTATACATACATTGTATTTGTAAATATAAGCGGATTTGGTGATTTGAAAAGTATAAATAACTTATATACATATTTATTACACATCGTATCTTAGCGCACTTGGATGTAATTAGGGAAGTTACCAATCTTCCTACCTACGCAGGTCTCTAACACGTTTCAAATCCAAATGACAACTACTTTTAAGACGGCCCGTCCCAAAAGTCAGTACGGACCGATACATAGATTCGCCAACCTGGTCATTTCTGTTACTACCTGCGCATTGTATGTCTATTTACAATGAGTAACATATCAGATAATTTGAGACAAGTAGGTTATTATACCTCATCGAATTATATTACGTTGCCTTAAGAGGGATATCAACATATTCTTGTGAAAGAGGGGTAAAAAGGGATTAGTATCGTGGCTTAAATTATTATGCAGAGCCTCGTTGCCACAAAATCTGATACCCTCGAACCGGATATTTCCATCTGCTTCTACAATCAGTTATAAATTGTTATATTATAGAAAAGAAACTGTATGACTATCGCACTATTCTATATACAGCACAGAATTGTATGACTATCGCACTATTGTATATACATTACAGAAATTGTACGACTATCCCGCGATTGTATATACAGTCAAGAAACTGTATGCTTATTATTATTATTATTATACCAGATTTATGTAGCGCCCTTTTCATGATCAATTTCACGTTCAAAGGCGCTTTACATATTTCAAATGCAGCCACACAGGGCGCATAATTCATCCTCTACTAGTACAGACACAGAGCGATCTAACCAGAGGGACAGAGTGAGACAAAACCCTCACGACAGAGAGATCAGAAATCAGATACAGGCTTGTCCGGCTAACTTAGCCTAGCACGTTGCGAATAGACAGCCTGGTTCTTTAACGTGCCCAGTGTACAGCACTGATACACGCAAGGATTGCCTGGGTTCCTGACCAGTACACCTCTAGTTGGGTGGGAAACACTGAAAAGCGTTTCTGAAAATTCCCGAGTAGCTGCCGGGGATCGAACCCCGACCTCAGGATAGGACGGCCAGTGTGCAAACCACTGAGCTATCCGTCCACCCGACTTATCGCACTGTTGTAAATACAGCACAGAAACTGTATGACTATTACACTATAGCGCATTATTTGCCTCTAAACGTAAGACATACGCTAAAAAGCCTCCAATGTTAAGATATAATTACATCTAAAATCAATTTCTTTCGGTTGACAAACGTTCCTTGCACTGAGACATGTCGACGTTAGATTAAAATCACATACTTCAATTATTCCCAAGTCTATGGACGGAACAAAATGTCAATCACTGAGCCCGAATATTCGTCTAAAACCAGACAGCGGTAATTGAATGTGTCCAACTCAAGCTGTAATAGCCGTATGTAAGGACATAAAATGAGGATTTGATAAAACAAATCTTGCTGAAACGTGAAGATAAAATAAATCGTAATATATCTATAAACACTGCAAAAAAGCTAGTCGTTCCCAGTAATAATAAAACAAATTTGATATGATACAAAAGGTATTTCACCGCTTTTTGTCTGCTATGGCTGTAAAGAATTAGAAATAGATGACGATATATAACCAACAATAGCCGATCCCAGCAAGTTTCCAGACATGTTTTATAATAAGTTACGTTTAGTCCTAGGACAATTTTCTGGAACAGTATGGATGTTATAATAGCCTTTCTTTTATCAAAATTGCTTTAGGCGTTTCAGACAAGAAAGCGTCGAAAACAAATGAAAAATAAATGCGAGACTTAAATGATAGATTGTTGACACTTCAGTAAGTTACCCTAAGATATTTTCACTTTTTTTTTCTTTGTGCT
Source organism: Mercenaria mercenaria (assembly GCF_021730395.1). Taxonomy (NCBI): domain Eukaryota; kingdom Metazoa; phylum Mollusca; class Bivalvia; order Venerida; family Veneridae; genus Mercenaria; species Mercenaria mercenaria. Next base: position 9,533,512 of record NC_069377.1, on the reverse strand, counting down.
TGCCTTATTCTAACCACGGTTTAGTTGTAACACATCTGACTGTGTGAGTTTTCCCATGCTGGCAAAATCCATCCGACACCCCTTGTCACATGGCTCTCGTGCAGTTGATAACAACTAGCGAGTCGTGCGTTGAGGGTATATTGTTTGTGTCAAAATCGATAAATTCAAATACCTTGATGGTTGTATTTTGTTTCTTATAGTAGCGTCTACATTTCTCGATTCAAAATAAATTATTTTACGAAAAAAAAAAAACAACGGTACGCTACAAAAAAAATAAAATCTGAATTAAACTGCTGTTCCTCCTTGAATCGTCATGACGTCAATTCTGTTTGCAGACGTTAATTATCAGAAATAGAATTGAACAAGAAATTAATGTATTTTATGTTCATAATGGAAAATGTGGCAGCCACATTTTAAACAAAGGCATTATGAGCCTTTAAGTTTTGTTATAGAGATTGTGTAGGTTTTATCTCCATAATCCAAACCAAATTTCCTTAAAATGAAATCGATATATATACATATTCACTAGTGAAAACCTTTCTTCGAACATTCTTTCTTCTTAGATGGTGGTATAACAGTCCTTCTGTGGCATTTTATTGACTTTTACGTTATTCCCTATTTTAATGGAAAGTCATTGTTAATCATTATAAAAGAATTGAGATAAACATATTGGCCTTCTTTATATTATATACTTAGGTATTGACAAAAATTACATGTATTGAATTTTGAACTATTTACCCTTATCATGCAGGACACGATTGATTCTGCTTTTGCGACGAGTGTAGAGCATGATCAGCCTGCAAATCCGTGCGCTGTACGCCACTCAGTCAGTATCGTTTTGGTAAGCACCCCTTTTAACAGTGAATGGTACTGTCCAAATTGAAAGATGGACAATTTCATTATAGAAATTTAGCAGGGTAAGGGTTAAGCTTCTATCCATGTTTCAAAATTAGTAAACATAGACAGATTTCTTACTGTATACCGGTTGTTTCTTTCCAAAGTATTTTCCAAAAGGTAGATCCATCTGATGAAATATTTTTTTCAGATTCTTTTTTCTGAATTGAATGTAAAGTTTTTTTGTTTTTTTTTTTCAAATTTATTCTTAAGTTTCTAATGAAATATTCCCATGCTTAAAAAGATGTTTTTTGCCGAATCTGTACAGATAAAGGCTAAACAATAAATCATTACAGCCCTAATTGGCTCTGGAATCAACCAGTACATCGGGTTTTTGCAGGCTTTATAACGTGAATTACACATAATTGCAAAATTTACAGAATCTTATTTCTGTATATCTAATATTTCTCTTTCCGTGAATTGTCTAAACCGTTACGTAAAGGAGTAAAACCTGAATTCCAGAAAAAGTCCTTAAACTGGGATTTATTTGCCATTCTGAGACATACCAACCGTGCATTTCAAAATTGTTTATGGCTTTGATCTCGAAAAATCGTCTGAAACCCAGGAAGCAGTTATTGACCGTAACTGACTGAAGTAAGATTTTCTGCAACCGATGTTTATGGTAAATGTGATGCCATGCACGGACTGAAGTGTTTGCAAGATAACCAGGCTCTCTCTTCTGTAAAAAAAAAAACATGTTCCACACATATTGCATTCTTGAGAGGTTGATATAAAAAATATTCGCCACGACAAATATGAATATCGACCGAGGCATCAGCAGATATCGTTATTTCAATGGGTTAACAGTTTTCATATCACCCTCCCAGAAGAAATGAATTTTTTATCTCATTACACTGCAAACATTCGGGTGTAGATAGTTATTGAACAAGTCTACATATGGTTTAAATAATTTACTGAAAAGGTCAATAAAGTTAAAATATAGAGGCTGTAAATAGTCCTCCTAAATAGATACAAGATTTTTTCTGTCTGTTTTTATTTGGATAATTCCGGCCACAGGCCGGTACTGATTTCATCTTTACTTGCTGTAAAAATCTGGGGTGAAGTTCATTTAATAGCTGATTAAAACTGTACATTTTGATTGGTGGATGAAAAATCCCACAGGCTTTTGAATGGAAAAGATAACATTTTCTTAAGGGGTGTGCAGGTGCTCTGAGCTGCAGTGTTAGACAGTATAATCCGTTGCAAGACTCCTGTGGGAATAGCTTACGTCATAAATCTGAATACCCTCGGTAGTGAAAATGCGACAGAGTTCGACTACAAACTTGCCAACTCTGCCACTTTGATAAGGAGTGATCTCCCGTAAACGATTTACAGTCAAATCGTCCCCTAGTCAACTCGTCCCCCAGTCAGCTCGTCCCCATTTTGGTCATTTCGTATCCCTTGATGATTACAAGAATGTACCCACTTTACGGCCCCTCCTTTTTACTCTTATTTTTTATCAAAGTTTTCTAGATTATGATAAATATAATTATGATGTAAAATATGTGTTCTGTAAACTACATTTTGTTTTGCTTTATACATACTGTAGAAGTTCAGGGTGCACGTTTCGTAGCTTAAAGTTCGCATTGACTAATGCGGCCATGTATCGTTTTTAAAGATACTGATTGTTTCGTCTGTCCTTAGGTTATTAGACGGACACTTTCCGAGGAAAAATAAACTATCGTTTACTCAACTTTGACCGTTCGCTATTGAAAGAATGATACAGCTATCGTATAACCACCTACGGTATGATTATAACTAAACAGTAAGAAATAGTATTAACATACGTGCAAAACAAAACATGATTAATTTAGAATTAACTTTTTTAATACATTAAAAGAAAGTATCAAATGATATTGTTGAAATAAGATGCATAGTAATTAATTAGCACATTTTTTTCGTTCGTATAAAAGGTTAACAAGAGTTTATGTCGCCACTGCTTTCTGGATTTCAGACGATAATTCAGAATACAATTGGAGACTTAACGTGTCATCGAAATGTCACAGGAAGGCAAATAAATGTCAGTTCAAGGACTTGTTAGTGGAATTCATCTTAGATAAAGGAACGGCTTTGATAACTTACGAGAAGAAGAAACAACTTGATGATTTGCAATATATACGATAATGAAATTTGTTAATATAGGGATATTCTAGGGGTATTCTCGTGCAGTAAATTCTGCAGAAAACAAAAGGGTCGATTGGTGCCCAATAATTTGCCGAATATACACGTGCTTGTATGCACCAAACCATATCTTTGTACATAATTCAGATTTTACACTGAAAACTTGTATATTCGTGGAAAACTTCTACCTTCAGGATTCATGACTGCGTCCGTTCACGACATTTAGTGCCAACGAACAAATAAGATTCCCATTTATTGTATCTTTAACATTTAAATCCACAAATTTATGTCCAAACGAAATAGCCCTTTTTACCGAAACCATAAACTTTACGGCCACAAAATTAAATGACATAACAGTGGTAACTTCTTGTCTAGGGTCATTACGTAAGTACCAGTTTAAAGTTGAGAGAAACCAGGCATTTTTCGTGTAATCCCATATAATTTGATTCGCAATAGTTTCCTCGGGACTGTTTCAAACGAACAACAGATGTTTTTTCCAATTTTATTTCGCTTGAGATATTAACAAATGAATGTTTATGTTTGACATTTCGACGACATTTCAGTCTGCCACATCTCCGAACTTATTCAATCACCTGAGCGTGAAACATCATCAGACATCTGGGGAAACTGCCATTGAACGTAGGTTAATAAACTTGTGATAAGCTTATCTTCCAACAACGAATAATAATAAGCTTAAAGTAAAAGCTAATAAAATCTGTAAAAAGATCCCTTGGAAGCATATAATGCAACCATAAAAGAATAATAACAGACTCGGTTTGATTGAGTCTGTTCGTGAGAGGTAATAACATGTGGAACACCTCTCACACCCCCTAGCACCGGCTCAAGCTAAGTCTAATCTTGCGATGGTCTTTTAAGATTGGGCTTTCTCATAATGTAGCCTTTACTAAAATATCTACAGTCTTCCACAAACGTTATACATGTATTGCAATTCAGTTCAAACAACGTATGGATAGAAATTAACTGGTTGCATGTTTAAGTAGGTTACATTCTTTGATCGTGTCTTTTCTCACTGGACATTTATCATCGGTGTTTTTCTTCATTATCAGCTATATTACGACCCTGTCTTCATTTTTCTCGATTTTCAATGTTTAATGTTATACCTGAAATATATTTGATCAACATATTCTTTCTTATTTTAAGCGAAAGCTCTTTGTGATATATTTTCTTTAGTTTACAAATAATCGGAGATTATGATGAAATACCCGGTATGAATATTGCCGGAAAGTCTAGACAGCATTATTACCAATTGTATTCAAATGATATCAATGGGGCCTAGAGTGGGTAAGGTCACTGACTTCAAATCACTTGCCCCTCACCGATATGGATTCGAGCCTCACTTTAAGCTTTGATTTCTGCATGTGACGAAGCCATCCAGCTGGCTTACGGAATGTCGATGGTCCTATGCAATAAAGTATTGCACGGAGGGGTACACTGGCGACCTTCTCCACCATTAAAGCTGGAGAGTCGCCATATGAACATATAACGTTAAACCCAACGAAAAAAAATCAAATCAAATCATATGATGAAGTTGAGCAATAGTGATCGGTCTTTAGACGATTTTTCTGTCGTCTGTCACAATTGTGACAAATGTTTCCTTATCTGAAACAGCTGCGTTGATTTCGCTCAAACAAGGACTTATACAAGCATTTATTATTTACTCCTTACAAAAAGTAAGTTCTTGCACGATTCTAGTTGCCATGGTAACCAAAAGGGAAAACTTTTCTTCTCATTCACAGTGGCCTCATTTCAAAATTGCTTTTGGTAAAGGTTATTGTGTTATTATCAAATAAGACAGCTAAAGACTACTTATCCATAAAGAAACAAAGTCTACATAAGGTCTCTTCCGTCAGTTTTTAAATGACTACACAAAGTCTCTGTAATAGTTTTCTTTCCGAAAGGCGATGATCAATGGTGTAATATTTGCCATTTTTTCCTTGGTCAAAACAAGTAAAACTATAAATATCCAAGCAAAATTACTATTGTGTAGTGTCGTCATTGTTTTGCCATTCATCTTGCGAGTAGCAAACAGTAAACATATTCTCCTAGACCACCCCATATCAGTCACTATACAATTTTACAGATGTGTCATTGCCGTCTTGAATTTTTATCTGGTTTTCTTTTCGTAAAGTAGCAATTTCATTACTTTAAGGTTGAGTGGCATTTATGTATGGTAGAGAAAACATCTGACGTAAACTCAAAAGGAAAAAAATATGAAATAATAATAGGCTGGTTTTATGAGGCAATAAGCAGTTATTCTCCATGCAAATTAAAGTGACGAAAGACATGCCATAATACTGCTAGTTCTCGCCGCGTAATTTTCTCGTCTAAATCTTTGGTGTTTGAAACATACCTTTATTTTCTTGGAAATGACATAGTCTATCTGTCCGTAACACAGGCCCCCGAAGAATAATTTCATTATCTAGGCTTTAAGGTCATTTATATTTAATGTGTTTACTCATATAATGTGATTGTTGATTTAATCGAATGCTTTTACTGTCGCACTGCTGTGTAAAGCTTCCTTACAGCAAAAACTCATTACGTATTGAGATTGAACAACTATTGACGATATTAGATTTGTGACTGCCTATTATGATATGGCAGAAATGTTCCTTTCATTTTCTATAAGCATTTAGAAGCTAGGCAAAGTAAAGTCTGTAAATGAACTTGGACATTTTTTTATTAAGACAATGTTTATACTTAGGTGTCACTGAACAAAGTTTGCAGATCTTGATGGTGATTACAGATACCGTTTTGACACAATGTTAAAGGTGGTCAATCGTGTTTACGCAACATTTTATGACATTTTTTACTTTCTGTGTATTCTGTTTCAGATTTATTTTAATTTTGTAATTATCTCCCTTTAATATGACATTGTTCAAAAAGCTGAGTTTTTCTGTTTATTTCAGTATAATTTCTAGATTCACATTTTCATTTGATAGATATTGGGATATTTCATCAATAAAAGGGTAAGTTGTAAAACTATGTTTAGCCTCTGAATTCGTTTATTTCCAATCTATCTTTGTTGCGCATTCCAGATATGCTAAGGGAGGAAATAATATTTTTTCACGCGTGTATTTCTAATAAATTTCAGCTAAATATGTAGTTGTTAATGCAAATAACAAAATGGGTCTTATAATCTATATGAGCCGTGCCATGAGAAAACCAACATAGTGGGTTGGCGACCAGCATGGATCCAGACCAGCCTGCGCATCCGCGCAGTCTGGTCAGGATCCATGCTGTTCGCTTTCAAAGCCTATTGCAATTAGAGAAACTGTTAGCGAACAGCATGGATCCTGACCAGACTGCGCGGATGCGCAGGCTGGTCTGGATCCATGCTGGTCGCAAACCCACTATGTTGGTTTTCTCATGGCACGGCTCAATTATCATTCCTATGGCAAAAAATATTTATCAAAGTTATACTTATGCTAAAGTAACTCTACCTTGCTTGGGTACCCAGGATAGGGAAATCAGATTCTAAAACTACAGCCAGTGAAAATCTAACTTGTATTACGCGCTAAGTGTACATGATCAGAAGTTCGAACAATTCTGTTACTTGGCCAAAATCAGATTATCCACCTTTTAAATTTTGTCCAAAGTCTGATTTTCAAAATTTTATTACATACGTACATATTTAAACGTCTCGAAAGATCTACATAAATTGTGAAAAAACATTGTTTTCCATATTTTTCTTAGAAGCGATTCATAACATGAAAAATTATTCACAAATTTCAGACGGCCAAAGGTGAACAAAAAGATTTAGCAACGTATTAGACCACACTATCATACAGTTGATCATATTTTGTGTTTTATTCAACGTATACGTCGCCGGATAGTTATTGCCTGTTTTTCAAACAAAGGATATGACATTTGCAAAATCCACATGCTATTGAATCTTTGCTAAAAACGTTACTTTTTACCAGAGAAAAATGTTTAGAACGTGTATGTCTTTACAGCAAATTATAATCTATCGGGATAAAACTAATAATCGTAGCTAAGTTACCTAGTTGAAACGATAAGTATAGACACGCTGATACAATGAAAAAAAATCCACAAGGGTATTTGATTTCCGTTTGTTAGTTAAAACTAATAATCATGGCTAAGTAAGTATACCTAGTTTAAATGATAAGTTCAGGCTACCTAAAAAAACACGATGAAATGATGAAATAATCCACTAGGGATTTTTACTGGTATTTAATTTCCGTTTGTAATTTAACTCCTAATACGGTCTTGTACGATTACGAATGTGATGTTACGGAATGTGTGAATCCAGCTGTAAAATACTAATGTATTGATACTGTTCAAAGCTCTGACTCCGGCTAAATTAATTTGCTCAATATAGAGAGTTGATAGTTGCAAGAGATTGCAAATGACGTCATTAGTTTGGTTAAAGGTTCACACTTTTTGCAATATTTATTTGACCAGGTCTTGGTCTTTTTACAGTCAAAGTGTAAATATTCTTAAGAGGTTTGCTTATCCATAAGGAAACTACAAACAACTGTGTGCAGTATATTCTTAAAGGGAAATTCGATGAATTTTCCCAAGCTATAATTGTTCGCTATTATTCATCTCATAATCAGAAACAACAAATTCATTGTAAATGGTACCTGGCAATATATGAGACCGTAAAAATATATGAACACCTAAAAACAATTGAATAATTGTTTGAAATATAAGTGTGTTTGTACAATAAGAGAATTGCGAAAGATTTTATGTTATATTATGTTCGTCCAGATATAAATTGCATGGCCTTACAAAAGCCATAAAAATATCAAAGTAAAGAAAATGACACACGCAGATTACAAATATGACTAATGTTTGAAAATATACCCAACAATTAAATATAAATGATATCTATCTCCAAAAGCAGGGGTATAAAGATTTTTTCCATTTGTATTAATATTGCTTTCGCTGTTTACAGTTTGAGGGGACGAATGCTGCAGTCCCTGCACAGTCGTGCCATGCTCATATTTGTTTGTACATTGGTTATCTTGGAATGTCTCTGCGTCATGGCAGAGCTAATGGTTGATCTTCATGGAATCAGGGGTAATTATAATTACATAATTATAAAGTAATAAGGGTGTTTTAATTACATATTAAAGTGATAAGGAGTGTTTATAATTACATAAAGTGAAAAGGGGTGTTTATAATTTCATAATTACATAAAGTGATAAGGAGTGTTTACAATTACATAAAGTGATAAGGAGTGTTTATAACTACATAAAGTGATAAGGGGTGTTTATAATTACATAATTAAACAAAGTGATAAGGGGGTGTTTATAATTACATACAGTAATCAGGGGTAATTACAGTTACATAAAGTGATATTGTATTTCCTACAGTGTTTAATTTTATGTTATTTTAATAAATTCATACAGTAAAATATACAGTGTCTACTGTTACAGCTCATATGTCAGCAATTTTTCAAGAACGACAAATAATCATTTTATCAAATGTTTGAAGCCTTGGGAATGAAATAAAACCATTATATAATTTTGGTATTACGCTGCTGTGATAACATATTGATGTTGAAGTCGTTTGAAGTATCGCGTTATATTATTTCAGTAAGTGCACTATGAAAATACCCTCTATGAATTATATGTAGTTGTAAGAAAATGATGCAACTACAGATCTTTCAGTCTAGATTACATAGAAGTGTTACCAATTCCTTTTCCTGATTTTCTAAACTTCCGAACCCTTGCCTGACGGTTGCATGGCTCAATAGACCCAACGTGCGCAAAAACGCACGTCTTTTATTATAGAAAAGAATAAAGTGACGTTTGTTAACTAATGTTTATTTTTGGGTACAATATTATTAATTAACTTTATCTTTCTCTACTGACAATATGTCTGATTGTTTTAATATTTCAAATCTTTTATAACATAATTAATTCTTCAGCTATCTTCGTTTAAATAATTTTAAAATGTTTATTAGATGAAAAGAATAATGCCAAATGTTTTATTGTTTTGTTGTATTGTATTCTAAGATCACATACTCGCGTTTAAACATTTGACGTTTTAATTATAGTACGATTTGACCATGAAGAACAAGAGTTGAACCTCTTCATACAGACACTGAAGGCAGAAAATGGAGACTGTTCAACAGATCCAACCTCACTTGGTGATGTTTTAGACTTTGTTATCAATGCACATTCAAACTCTAGAAACACAACTCGATGCCATGTGCGTAAAGTCAAAAATTCTGAAAGTATAAATAAACTTGGTGATAATAATAATATTCAAAGAAGGAGAAGAAGATTTATTTACGACTTTATTGCCCATAATGACAACAAACATCAGAAAATTGGTGATGATTATAGCGTAAGGAATTATAAATCTTTCAAAAAGAGACGCTCAACAAAAGAAGGGGAACGGAAGAAAACTGACCCAAGTTTATTTGTGTTCTCTCTGCACGTTGATAAAGACAATTACTTGGTGATCTCAACATTTGACGAATTGACCAAATCAGCTTTTCAACAAACGAACTGGAGTACATATAGTTCAAAATATATTGGTTATAAGGAAGAAAATGAAAAAATCCAAACCGTATCTCACACAATCAAATACATAGGATTCTCCATTCTTTCTATGATGGTAATAGAGGTAAGTAAGTATCCCGCAAAATCAAGTATGTCAGTATATATTCCCCATGTAAGATAATTATAGAGGGTAACATTTCCCACATTAACATAATGTAGTATCTCGCACTGTCAAGTATGCATTGTTCCTTATTATGTCTGATATGGTTATAGAGGTAAATTACTACCCAACACAATCAAGTATTTATGATTCTTCATTATTTATGTTATGGTTGTAGAGGTTAATTAGTATCCTACACGATCAAGTATATATGATTTCTCATTATTTCTGTTATGGTGATGGAGGTAAACGAGTAGCGCATACAGTCAAGTACATAAGGCTCTCCATTCTTTACGTCACGACTACAGAGGTTAGTCAATATCTCATATCTCACACACTCAAGTACCCAGTATTCTTGTGTTATCTCTGACAATCAAGCATATCATTATATAACATTATATATCTAATTTAACAGGTTAACATGTTCTAACGCAATTAATAGATAAGTACATAATACATTTTAATGGTGATATAAAGCTATGTATCCCACATAAGTAAGTATTCTTTCCGTGATGGTAACAAAATACGTAAAAGAATATCCAACACAATCAGTTACATAATAATCGTAATTATTTATCTCACACATTCAAGTAGGTGTAGGGTTCTGCAGATTTACTTTCTGTGCTTACAGGTCATGTACGATGGGCGATTATACGAATGCATTAATAGTGTTTAAAAACATTTTTGCTATAAATTATTTGAATTGTCGTAAAATTTAGATCAATATAAAAGAACTCTTCGCGCACCAAAACGGTAGGTGGTCACGCTCTTTTGTTTATATAAGAGTTCCATTCGGGCAAAAATGATGGCGAATTGTTCTGCAAAGCGAATAACCAACTTTGACTTAGCATGTGTGTAAATTAATCACGACAGTTGTGCAATGTGACATTTCGGTTTAAATATGCTGTTAAGTGACATATTTGTTCAAGTTTGAAAGCGCTATTTCTCGGTGCGTACATGGTGCAAAAATGACGTCAACAAGAAATCACTAGGGTATATGTATAAATCATCATAATATATCTTATAAAACTTTCTCGACCAAATATGAAACTGAATTGTTAACATGTATATTAAAGCCCAGTCTTTGTAATATTTGATGCAGTAATAGTTTTGTAGCATCATCGCGAAATATCAAGAATCCATAATAAAGCCGAAGATACAATAATTTAGTATTGCCGGAGTTTTCGCTTGTCTTAGCATAAAGCAGAAAGCGGATCGTCTTTTATCAGTAATTTCCTCTCACAGAAGCTCTAATTGAATCTCAAACGAGTTCGTGCCTAGCATAATTGCCACATACGTCTACATTTTCATTGAAGAACACCCGCTTCGCTGTTATTATTGGACAAAAAGAATCTAACACAGAAAATAGAAAAAAATAGGAACTAACCATGTATTTATGTTTTATTTTGGGAAACTTGATCAGTACAAGAGTTGCACGAATTAAGCGGACAATCTGTAATCGAATCCTTAATAAATCTGTAAAGAGACACTTGAGAATATATATTATTCATCCAGATTGTTGCAATGTTTTCTATTATTGTTAACAAATATTTTATGCTGAAGAGAAAGATTCCGTATGTTCTAATTAAATTTAAGACAGTTCTGTGTTACCAGATTCTACAACAAATAAATTTATTTAACACTGATTTTTGAACGCATTGTGTTAAGACGATTAAGCCAATTAAAAAGATAAGAGTCATGTCCTGTATTAATTGTTAGGCTGATGATTTTAAAAAGGAGAACCTCAAGAATGATTCCACGGAGGGAGTCTGTGGGAATGTCTCAAATTTGTTTAGTTTTCATGTATAAATAGCGTTCAGTGTAGATTTAAATTTTGCTATTTTCTGATATAAAGTCAAATAAAATGTAAAGAAGCAGATATGCCTAATTTTGAGATATTTGTCGATGATAAAAGAGAACTCAAAATTTTGAAGCTATCTTTATAACATGTCCTGCAATTATTTCACGTGTAAACATTTTTGCTATTACAGTTAATCTTAAAAAAGGTTTTATCATTTCACACAACAGTCGTTGATGTATTAAGTGTCGTATACCGGACCCAGTTTTATTCTAGTTTAACACATAAATGACGTTAGTGTAACAACGTGCAGAACTATTTCATAAAGGACGACGTTTCGTGGCTTTCCTGAAGAAGCCTCATTACCTAATTTTGAACAAAGAAATTCCGAGTACATATACATTGATTTAATGTAGAAATATAAGCCTTTCTATACTGCACTTAAATGTCGATTTAATTACTGTTCTGACGCCTCCATTAGTTGATTACATGGGAACATTTCACGATCTGAAGATCTAGACAAATAAGGTGACATTTTCATTTCTCCAGACAGTCAATAAGAACAAATAGATATATCTCCTGTGATGCTAAACTAACACTCTTTAGATATTTATTGCACCTTGTCGTGATAGAAAAGTAAGTCAATGTTTTTATAGCGTTGGTAATGAGGTACTAGACTCAATAAGTAAATAATGCGGTTTCTGATAAGATGCAGTAAATATTTATATTGGGATGTTTGTTTGTTTCAGAGTTAAGTAGATCCTTTTCTCTAAATCATATACAGGAGGAAAAATGAAAATGTAAAATATGGCGATAGTTTGGTCCAACACATACCCTACTTAAGTTTTTTTTTTAATGTTAAATTTTAAAAAAGCACTGTGAATCTCTGATCCATAAAAGTACACATGGTAATAATGAGTTTATCAGGGTGTAATTTCTATTTCAATAAACAACAGGAAAGAATCGCGTCCTACAAACCTTATATAGAAAGAGATAGATTCTTTTATTTCCTCCATTCTTGAAGAGCATGCGTTACTTTCTTATTGTAACAGAAACGCTTTGCTGTTTGCATTTACTTAAATCTTATTAATTTGTTCATTTTATTAAACCAGATATAAATGTTTATATATTCGTAACTTGCCTTTATTTTGACAATATGTAAAAATAGATGTTGTCAAAATATTGACTGTTGTTGTCAATTTTATGGCGAAAATAATAGTGTCTATACACTCTGTCGTACTTAGTCTGTGTTCAGACCCTATGTTTTGTTCACAAGAGATAATTCCTGAGGCTATAAAATTTTGTATAATTATGTCCCTTTTCTTCTCAAAACATACGGATCAGAGCCAAGACTGATGAAGTCAGAATATATAAAAGAATCATTGTTTCTAAAAAAAGAAAAGATTAACTAGTCGGTAGCCAGACTATGTCGTATTTTGCGGTATACTGAAGTCACCTTAAATAAATCGTAAAAAATCAGTAATAAAATTCTGTTTGTAATATAATGCAAGTGCTTTTGAAGAAAAAAGATATTCTAGATTATACGATTTAAACTCAAGACAAGTAAACATGACGTGTTTAGAAAACAGGGTAGTTAACTCACAGTTATGACTTCTGTAAACATATTGAGTATTTATCAGCGTATTATCATTTAATGTGTATATAACATGCGAATCAAGAAACTGTAATTGTTTTGTTGTTGTTGTTGTTGTTGTTGTTTTTTACAAAAACGTTGTATGTATATTGTATTTACATAACTACCAATGCATCTTTTTCTTTCTTCAGACGTTGTTGAAGATGCTGTGTCTCGGTTGTGTTTTCTTCAGGAAGAAAATTGAAGTAAGTGAAAGCGATGATAAATGTAGCAGAATCTTGTCTAACGGTGTTTAGTTTCATTGACATGAAATATAAATTTCTGAAGAAAAAGTGTTGTTGTTTTTTTATTTTTGAAAAATGTTACGCCCAAAGAAGAATATCTGTCTATCTATTTGACAGTGTTTTTTTTCTGATCCTTTGAGATCATTAAATCCATTCAAAGTATCAGTATTGTAGAATACCGTTTAAGTCCACTGTCGGATGGGGGTGAGGGTGAGAGAGGTTACATATTTCAATGCTGTGCACCACTGTATTCCATTATGTGTTTGTTTTGTTCTTGTTGTCTATTTGTGTTACATCGTCTTTGTTTATTTGTGTGTAGTCTATTCTGTTTTGACCTTTATCACTATTTTTTAATATAATTATGAAAACAGAGTTTAATTATCTGTATTTTTATCATATGAATCGCAACTGAAAATACATATATATTATTTAGGTGATTCAAAGGTGAAAGACAAATACTTATGAAAATGATAAAAATTGTGGAAATATTTTACGCATTCCACTTTATAAACTACACTATCTTTGTCTCCTTCTAGACGTCAGTGAAATTTTCTTGTTATAGGCACAAGTCACTAGATTTACGAGTCAGCGTGTTTGTTTATCATGTACATCTACATTTTAGGTATTTGATGCTGTCATTGTATTGGTATCCTTTTTCTTAGACGTAATGTTTATCGATAGTAACTGGTACGAGTCAGGGAAAGACGCTACGTCCATTCTTGTTCTTTTGTTACCATGGAGAATTGTCCGAATAATCAACAGTAAGTACTATTCCTTTGTACAATTGAAAACAGCGTACTATATCAGTGTAATACACTGAAGAGTTATGAAATATGACAGAATTTAATGATTGAATGATTGCATAAACACATACATGAAACTTACCAGTACTTAGTTTATACTAGTTTATGATAGCTCGATTGTGATATAAGCTTGAAGCTTATTTGAATCACTCTTGTAAGTCCGCTTCCTGGAAAAAAACATTACTAATGCAATACGTGGAGGCATGGTGGTCAAACACTTAGGCGCCTTAACGGCTAGACCACCTTTCCCCTCTACCAGTGCTTGAAGCAGTTAGGACCTACTTAATTTAGTCATAATTTTTGCTTTTTATGTAAAACACAATAAAGAATATCACAGTGATATACATGCAATGAAAGCGAAAGGGTTGGCCAAACTCACCTTCTGATAGTGAAAATATGTATGAAACAGATACGATAGAAGCCCCCACTGTACACTCTAGCCTAGTTTTGTAAAGAACAGCCTTTTGTCGTAAGAATTTGATACAGTCAGACTCTAACCAAATGCGATTTGATCAATCAGATGCTTCTCAACTACTTAAATTGTTTCAAACCAAATAAATGTACAATAATCGACTAATAATGCAAAAATGGCTTTTTTAGGATAGTTTAGTTGAAAATAACATTGCCATGAAACTGTTTGTCTTACATTTAATTTTTTCTTAATTATGTTTTCAGTGAGTGAATAAAGGTCCGTTTGTTTAGGAACAAACGCTTATGAGGCACAGATAATTCAGATATAGTGTGGGTTTAAGCTGTGTACCTAGCCAGCCCTGCACTTCGGTTATAAAAATAACGGACTTCCGTTGTCATCCCTTTTAACTACATTTTTATTATTTCTTTTTCATACAAAAACTCACTTCAGGCTTTGTTAATTACATTGTTTTTATTTCTTTTTCATACAAAAACTCACTTTAGGCTTTGTGATGACCATTAACCGTAAACACTATATTCAACTGATGACCATTAAGCGATCAAAGAAAAAAATTGTGCTGAAATTGAAGAAACTGAGGCATCTCATGCTGGAAATGCGAGTAAGTTCAATCATAAACTTAAGATGGTGATATATTGACGTCGTTATTGCACTAGTGGAAGGAAATGTTTTATTTATTGTTCTGTCTGACCTTTTAGACCTCATATATTTGTCTTTATGAAGGTTCACTCTCAGTTTAAGGACACATTATTATCCATTTGGATTAGCTTTTCGGCAATGTAGAAATCAGTATGGCTTTTATAACGATACATGGCAGTTGCAGATACTTTAATGTCTCTAAATTTAGCAATTCAAAGGCTGCATTAGCCCAGTAAAAGAATGTTCTGGTAGTTTAGTTCCGCTAGTAAAATTGATAAGTAAATTTTATGTTCAGAACACAAATTCACGTAAGTAGAAAACTTATAAGGGATACACCTGTTAGTTTATTTTTGAGCACATAACTTCGTCTATATAATATAGCGTCATATTCCTGTTAAACGGAAGCTGACAGTTTACGATTATGCTTTGACTTGTCTTTATATATCACGGTGAACTGTGTAATTTACGCAACAGGTAGCGTGTTCTACATATTAAACACATCACGCTAGTGCTTTTAATTGATGCGCTGTTAAGTTGGAAGAAAATGTGTCAATATATTGTACACACTACAAGAGTATTCTTATAAATAGGTGGGAATGCAATCTAGAACTATCATTTGAAAAAAATGTATATTTGTGTTTATGTATATTTGTGGTTACAATTACTCAGCACTTTCTGATATTTGAACTGGTTACCTCAGTTTAGAGGATGCCCTATTAAAGGATTATTTTTCTCCTCTTGTTCTTTTATTTTCGCGGGGGTGTGGGGAGGGGTTGTTGTTGTTTTTTATATAAAAAAAATGTAGTACGTTTTATCTGTAAATTGATAGTCCGTGTTGTATAGAGAATATATCTTTCTGGTTAAATGATAATTCGTGATATTTTTTTCTGTCTGGCGTTGTAGCCTTGTCTATTTGTCACTTGTGCAGATCCATATATCGAACAGAAAAGTCATTATTATTTCGAGATATATTAGTTATTGTTCCAATTTCTCATCTGGATGAATGTAAAGATTACGTTTCTCCAGATTCACGATTTTGCCGACATATAAAAGACTGGTAAAACGCCTGATTTCTAAATACATCAGTGGCTAATGTTTGCAAATGGTCCATGTTCAGTTCATCGCAAGAAAGAGGGAATGAGTTAGGCTACACGATTTATTACGTTTCACTTGTTCTTTGAATTACGATTTATGACTTTCTTTGGCATATCTGTAACTATTCGGTGTAAATTTATCGCAATGAAATTAATTTGTCTCTGCTTTTTTTCTGACAAGGTGTAAATAATCATTAGGTATATTAGCTTATGTATGTTCCAGTTTGCATTTATTTATTTATTTACAGCGTGACATTGATCTACTTATTACTTTGTCCAAGGCAAAAGGGGCCTCAGATACAGAGATATTTAACTGTATATGTGAGTATTTAGTGTTTATTTCATATTAATTGTTTCTTTTATATATTTGAAAATTAAATGACAGTGCAATCTCGCTTCGTTAATATTAGTAATTGCTATTTCCCTATTTGTAGAAAATGTCTGACAATAATCATTTCTTCATATTACTCAGACACGAGTAACTAAAATTACTTTTTTGTGTCTCTTTGTTTCATAACCCGCCGTTACATTTCAAAATTGAAATACTGTTGAAAAACGGCGTTAAACCCTAAACAAACAAATTTGATTCATAAAGTCGTAGGTTAAAGTTTTCCGCGAATAAAATGTTCAGTCGTTTTTTTTTTGTTTTGATAGGAAACTGGTCCCACAAGTAATATAATTGCCTTTGGCCCTATTTGTGACTATGGTAAAGCAAATGTTTAAAGCTATGTATTTCCATTTGCTAGATGGAAAGGGCCGGGGGACAAAGTCACTGACAGCAATCACAAGTTTTGCCTCGTTGATGTTTATAAGTACACTTGGTAAGGACCCGAGTAACAAAAGCAATTGTGATGATATGTATGGCGAACTGATTAGAGACATACTTGGAGACGATGAAGAGGACGAAGATGATACAGAATTAGAGAAGACACTTACGGATACATCGAATGAAAAGGTTGCTGTTGCTGCCGTTGCTGCTGTTGCTGCTGTTGTTGTTAATGTTGTTGTTGTTGTTATAGATGATATTCAACGGTATTCAGTTCCGAAAATGTCTGTAATACAGATAACAACACTTGATGCTGTACGATTTATGCGTGTGTTGTCTTTATGCATTATCAGTTATTATAATACTTGAACATATGAATATCAACACTAGAAGTGTTTTGTGAGAAAATTATGATTTATTTTGCTGGGAGTATTTTATCACTTACAGACATCATTATGATTTTGCCTGCTTTTCTTAATATTTGAGCATTGCAATATCTTACGTTTGACAATATAACTGTATTCTTTTGAAGAGGGTAAGAAATATGTTCAGGAGTTTTTCTCCTCTAATTTTGAATTTTGATATTTCAGGATTCATACACGGATATACAGCGTGTAAACACAGAGGAAAGCTTTATAATACCGAAAGTAAACAAAAGAAAAACAACACCTGCAATAAAATCTTTAAAGTCTGATGCAAAAATAACACGACGTGTAACGTTACCAAGGCGACATAAAAGTTGTAGTGATGAAGAAAATTCCGTGTTTTATGTAAATGACGCTTACGACGTCGATGAAGATTTAAATAGCTCAATTCCGCCGTTGTATAAATATAGACGTGATGTACAAAGTTTGCCCCATATTTGCTCTTCCGTTCGTGGGAAGAATTATGTGGTAAGTCGTCATATTTCTAATATTTATTGACACCGTAATTTAGGGAGTCTTGAAAAAATGTAGTCCTAAATCTTAACAAGGTCATTAAGGCAAAAAAAACCAGTTCATATTACTGTTATTCGAAGCAAATCCTTTCTTAGATAGTAATAAATCTGGAAATTACTAATTAACTCTTTGATGGAGAAGACGCCGGATTTCTATCGTCCTATATTCCAATAATCAGAAACACCCTTCCACTAAGATCGTGGATAAATACTTTGCGGTATTTATCACCATTATGAGCAGAGTCATTTGGGATATAAAAGCAATTATGTGAATATTACATTTTAAACAGCCACTTAACAATTGTCGGTGGATAAGAATTAATGCACTGCTGTTTATTACGTATTTGTAAATTGCATACAGATCTCGTTTGATATGAGACTGACATTTAAGTTCCATTATTGCCATACAGCGTTTAAAATTGATTAATGTCTCTTATCTGTCGAGAACCTTAAAAGATTAGTAACAGACACCAATATGATTAAAATGCTAATAAGATGGATTTGATGTTTGAGATTATCTTTTCAGTTTGAACATAGGAATGTTGAAAACATTTAGGGTTAAAAGTGTGAGTGTGTCCTAAATTTTAACATAGGAATGCCAATTTAGTTAAGATGCTAACATGATAGGCTGGAAACTTGCGATTATCTCCTCGGCCTAGTCACATGAATGCCAATTTAATCAAGATGCTTGTACGATAGGCTGGAAACTTGCGATTATCTCCTCGGCCTAATCACATGAATGCCAATTTAATCAAGATGCTTGTAAGATAGACTGGAAATTTGAGATTATCTCCTCGGTCTGGTCACATGAATGCCAATTTAATTACGATGCTAATAAGATGGGTTTGAAGTCTGAGATTATCTTTTCGGTTTGAACAGCGAAATGCCAATTTAATTTAAATGTTAATAAGATGAGTTGGACGCTTGAGATTATTTTCTCAGTTTGAACATAGAATGCTTTTTTGATTAAAATGCTAATAAGATGGGCCTGTTTTTCATGTTTTCTTGCTTGAAATACAATAATAATGTATAGTTTAACAGGAAGAAGTTTCGAACTGATTGTGTACAAAATATATTATACAATAATTGTCATTATCACATATGATATTTGTCTTGACTTCGCACGCGGAGTGAAACTATTTTAATGGAAGGTTTGAATAGAATTATAGCTTTCACAGACTAATTAGACCTCAAATGGTTCTTTAAAATGTGATCTTAATATCGCGGTGGTCTTATTGTCAAGTTTCCTAACACCAAAGGTATGGACAATTTTATAAACTGTAAAACTTCGATTAAAACTTTTGATTTCAAGTAAAATTAAACAAATCATTTATAACGAATTGTTTACTTCAGAAATACTTTTGTTTAGAAATGACAAGACAGTTTATATTGACCTGAAAAATAGCATTGTTCTATTAATACAGATCATTTCCCCTAACCGATGTTACAATAAAAAAGTTTTTAAAAAGTCACACCATTAAAACAATACTTTTCAATGAAAAACTGACTGGAGATCTGCCTTTCGCTTGATAATACAATTTATTTTGTAAGAAACCTTTATCTGAATGAAAATGTCTTGTTTTTAAATTTAAAGCCGAAAACCCTAAAAGTAGCTTGCTTAGCACACATCTAATTCACCCTATCTAAGACTTTAGTTGTAACAAACATTTGCAAATCATACGCCGACTTTCATGCGGGTAAATAAGTCTTCATAAGGTGGCCGGGTGGTAAAGGTAGCCGGCTTCGAATAACTTGCACCTCGTCACTGTAGGTTCGAGAACACGCTTGGATGTGAAATTATTTCATGTAGAAAAGCCATCAAGCTGACTTACG
Organism: Mercenaria mercenaria; assembly: GCF_021730395.1. Taxonomy (NCBI): domain Eukaryota; kingdom Metazoa; phylum Mollusca; class Bivalvia; order Venerida; family Veneridae; genus Mercenaria; species Mercenaria mercenaria. The sequence goes on along the minus strand of NC_069377.1, from coordinate 9,513,662 downwards.
AAAGGTCGATGGCTCTATCTTGGTGCCCGTTGTGCCCGAAAAATTGCTCGAAAAGACACCTAGACGGAAAGAGGGAAAGTCGCAATTTCACCCATAATTGTGATGGTGAGACGTTAAAGCCAGGAAAAAAAGGGATAAAAATGTCTGGAATTGCCAAAAGGATAGTTAGAAGTAATCAAACGTGCTCTGACAGCCTTCATAAGTGTCAATATGTGTTCTATCAATATGTTAATCTTTGTTTTCTGGCAAAAAGCTAAAATAATAATCGGAACATTCAAGTACTTACTTCTGTCACAAACTTTATTTCTGTCTAGACAAGGTTTCAAAATATTTTGATTAAACGTATTATGATGTTTTAGTAAATGCATGCCATTACTGTATAGGGTTGAACGGCTTGTAAGAATAGGTCTACATTGCATTTTCTTCGAAGTTTCTTTTGTCATGCTCACAGTACTCGTACATTGAAAAAAGAAATTGTTGTGATACATTACCGTGTTTCTGAGGAAAAATAGTCTGCTTGTGGTTCTGGTACAGTGTTTAGTAATTTGGTTTAACTCATAAAGTGTACCATACGTTATGTTGTTTTAGTGCGATACACAAAGAAATTTTAAATGCCAGTCATCAAATAATCACCTTAATCTTTCCCTTGGAGATTGAGTAAATTTGAAAAAAAGGACAAAATATGATAAATGTGTTCTCTCGGAAGATAAAATGGAATTGCTTCGATTGTTTTCAATGGAGTTAAAGCAATTTTCTGTTTAAGCTAAAGAAAAATTATGGACATAGAGCATTCCTTTACTAAAGCATACCAACTACATTGTATAATAGGACAGTATCTATATCACCATTAATGTTACTGTGGAAATGCTCTACGGCCTGGAGATAAAGCAATTTAGTTACTACCGATATATTCAAACAGAAAATTGAGCAGATCATTACGTTGAATCTGTCCGAATGACGTCACCATTTATCTTCCGTAGAGCTGGTCGAACAAAGTAGTATGAAAATATCATTTTTGTAGAAACATGGAAATAGTGCGTTATAAGACTCACACGTATATGTTGCAAATTAGTATCACGTTATTACTGAAGATTAAATGTAGTTAACCGAAAACTGTAAACTCGTGCAATTATGAAAGGACACAATTGATCAATGATTTTAATCAAGAGTCCCTGAAACCATATACTATCGGTTACTTTAAATCATTTATCATTTGGTAAAAAAGAAAACAACCAGAAGAAAATCTTGTGTTACATTCTCGGCGGTGAAATAAATGTTTATATGCGTTAGATTTTCAGACATTCAACTTACTTAGACAATTTCTTTTTGATTTCAAATGGGAGAACTGAAACACATTTTACCTCTTGATATTATAATGTTTCCCGGAATAGACTTATTTCGCCATTCTCGACCATACCAATTATAAATAAAGCAATGACATGTGACTAATGCCCCAGTCATGTATGTTAATGCAAGACGTGTTAAACCATCGTTTACAATTAAAAGTAAACTAGAAATAAAGATGGAAGAGTTATTATTTATTTATTTACCTATAAAACAGTTATAAACGTTTTCTTTTGCTTTCAGACTTTTGAAGTAACGACGCAAGTGACGTACTTATAGAAGAAGATGAACTTCAAGAAAACTCTGCTACAGTAACGACATGAATAATTCCTTTGTAGATTTGCTGGTATTTAGAACAAAGACCAACATAGTGATTAACATTGACAAGAACAAAAATTAACAAGAACATTGTGTTTAGTAAACAGAAGAATTTTCAATATTTTTATACCGTGCCTTTTCTTTAACCATGTAGTTTCTTCAGGTTAAACTCTTATTTGGAATATACATCAATTTTTCTTTACATTTTTAAGTGGTATTCTATAGACAATTTATCTGCATTTTTTTTAGAAAATGGCTAAAGTGTTAAGGTGTGTTCATGTCGGAAAAGAACATGCATGTAAAGAACTATGTTTAACCATTAAAGTAAGATGTACTTACCCGTTTCCTATAATTTTGTTAAAAATGGCATTATGTACTTTTTATAAGACTGTATTATGTTATATTGTGTTGTACATATATGATTAGACGAAAATACAATAGTAGTATTTGAGTTAAATTGATTTAATTACAGGCGAACAAAAATATGTCAGTTTTACGGATATTAGCTTAGAACTAGATACAGAAGTGTTTTCGAGAACAATACAAAACTGGCGTTACTGAAATAATGCAGCATTATCAATGTGACAAGATTTTTGCTGATTCATCGTCAACATGTCCGTTTGTTTGTTTTCTCGGAGTTTAAAACAACAAGGGCAAGGACTAAATAAGAATATTTTTTCACATGTTGATGGTAGAGCTTCGGGTGCGGGATGTCGTGGTTTCGCTACCTGGCCTGGAAATACCAAAGACATGAAAGGTGTTACTGGTACTTTCTTCCCTTGGCGCTTAGCATTAAGAGGATAGTACTAGGACTTGTCGGCTTGGTGGCAGTATAATGTGAGTGGATGGGGTATCATGACAGGTGTCTACGGTGTGATAATCCAGTGAGGCAGCACTATAATGTGAAGATTCAAAATGAAATGTATATATGGCCAAACAAAGTCTAATGTTAGCACGTCCAAAATAAGTTAGTTTTGATCCTAGATAAATGCCATATATTATCTAGATGAAACAGTATTAAACTTTCTATTAAACCATTTCTTTTATTTACATTTTTGTACGCACATAGTACAGAAATGCATGACAAGCAAATGACAATAAGTGCAGACTTTAAATTTCAATTCACTTGTCTTTCGTTATCAAATGTACATGCAAATCAATACATATGACAATCATGAACCTAAAGTGCAACGTCCTGGGAGAGGACTGAAATGTGTTTATTATTCAGAGGCAGTTGAGATGTTAATATACTCAGATTATGGATCTATGAAAATATAATCTGAAAAGTAGATGCCCTCTTGTTCCCAATTTGAAACTCACAGTTGAGGTTTGATTGTAAGCATTGAGTAGCTTACTCATGTAAAGGTTCATAGTTACTAAGATGAAAGGTGTCTCATTATACCGATAAGTATAGGGTGCCTTTTAACTTTTTGAATAATTTTGAAAGCCTTTCCCATACAAAATATTATGATTTTGTCGAAATACCACCAAAAGAACAAACAAGAGATATAATGCGTATAGTATGACGGACGTTGTCAAAGAGCTTTAAAATTCCACCAACAAAACACGTAATCGAATATATATTGCTTTGTAAAATTCATTTCTCTGATAGTCGATTACAGTCATCTTTTTCACAATAAAAATTCAATTATTTATTAACACTACCATACATTTCTTTTTATGATCTTAAGGTAATAGTCAAAGTTATTTTTTCAAACAAAGGAAAACGCATCTTAGAAATCTATAATTTAATTAATATGTCCCTATATGTCCCTATAAAATGCTGTTTTCTTTCTGAAGTAAAATAAATTAACCAGTTATTTCTGCAAACCCATTGTTTGCATGTGAAAGAAGTCGTAAAGTAAATGATAAACAGAAGTTCGGTGCCGTTGCTTAGGTTAGTTACTATTATTGAGGTCAAACTCATAACACAAACGAAAAATAATTCTAGAGTATTTTAAGAAACTGCCATGATGTTAGGAAATATGTGAATCCGACCAGTTCTGAATTTTGATAAAGGATGGGAACTGGCGGAAATGATGTTATAACGTCTCGTGTGGGTGTTTCTTTAAAATGGCTGGAATCCTTAGTTTCTAGACTTGAATGTTTTCCTTAATGGACGGCACATTTAGAAAGTAACCTCCTGCTCTCTAAGTACGTATATATATGCTATAATGTTACATTATTAAGTATGGTTTCAATCTCTGGTGCCAGCTAAATTTGTTTACTCAGCAGATATCTAAAGTTTCTAAACAGGTTCGAACGACGTTGACTTTTGTTGACTTTTACACATTTCTTCATAAGAAAAGAAAACCCAAAGTCGTTTGTACATGACAATACTTGATATCAAGCAAAAACAAAAAATATATATATATAAGTTGGCTTAATTCTCAAGCAAAGTGTTAGTTATATGCGTTTTAAATCAAGAAAACAATGTACACAGACAACAATATCTTCATCTGATTTTGTAGGATTGTTTATTATAGTGTCGACAACAATTTGGACATTGATGACACCTTTGCCTTGTATACATCAAGTTCTTTTCTTCCAAGCACCAAGCCGGAAGGCAGACGGTACCATTCTATAATGTGTATTTGATTTTCTTCCACATACATGTACATTGTTATTATTGTTATTATTGTTATTATATAGTTTGCTCTTTAGGGGAGACCTAATTCCCGGATGGGGGATTGGGGTGAGTGCTTGAATTTTTCTTGGAGCATTGCTTTGTCTAAAAGTCAGGAGGGGTGGGTCTGAATAAAGGCTGAATGAAATGCTTTTTGGTAATACATAAATTAACATAAGGGTATTTGAAATGAACAAAATTAATTAACACATATCAACTTTATAAAGATACTTTTGAGGGGCAATATACATGTAATTCTATTCGTATTATTGTTCCGAAATACATATCTCTGAGTCGCATTCCATGTATATTTAAAAACTTTTCGAAGTATCATAATACAACTAACAGAAGAGAAAGTAGTTTGGAATTATCATTTGAGCCGCGCCATGAGAAAACCAACATAGTGGGTATGCGACCAGCATGGATCTAGACAAGCCTGCGCATCCGCGCAGTCTGGTCAGGCTCCATGCTGTTCGCTTTTAAAGCCTATTGGAATTGGAGAAACTGTTAGCGAACAGCATGGATCCTGACCAGACTGCGCGGATGCGCAGGCTGGTCTGGATCCATGCTGGTCGCATACCCACTATGTTGGTTTTCCCATGGCACGGCTCATTTATTTAATGCTGTACTAGTTTGACCTCTACCAAGTATTCATAAAGAGAATCACACATTTGAAGAATTTTCATGCATAAGAATTATACATTATATGCAAATTTTATGGGAACTTTTAAATTTGTCTATCATCAAAACAATCCCTGAAAACATCTTTTGGAAGATTAGAATGCAACATAGCAACATAATGACAGGTTCTGTTTTATTGATAAAATATATAAGAAGATCCTATGGAAGCATGTATAATGCAGCCAAGCAAAATAATTGCAGACTCTGTATGATTGAGTGTTTTAATGAGAGGGAATGGAAAGTGCAACGCCCCTCATGTCCCCTGGCATCGGCTTAAAGTGGAATTTTGCGCATTTTTCATGTAAAAATACAGCTGAAATAGATGTGTGTGTGTGTGTGTGTGTGTGTGTGTGTGTGCGTGCGTGCGTGCGTGCGTGCGTGCGTGCGTGCGTGTGAAAAGGGTGAGGAAAATAAATTATAGCTTTTAACCTAATATCACAAACTCTTCCTGTTGCCAGTACGAATCAGTGAGTTTTCAAATATGTGTTGTTGTTTTTTTTTTTTTTTTTTTTTTTCAGTCTTTTTTAAGAAAAGTCAAACTGCATGCAGGAGTTGCTTTCCTTCAACCTCAGAAATCTCTATAGAAATTATCTATAGATAAGGGAGATCACTACAGATTGGAGAAAAGAACTATTATTTTATTACTCCGATTTCTTTATGTCTAAAGCATCAATTTGCGGTATTATCGTTAATCTAACACATTTAAATGCACAGCAACTGAAAATTGCTTTTATAAAACATTCACCAAAACCACACTATGTGCAGTAAGATGCGCACAATGCCCATTTAAGCGGAATTTCATAACAAAGATACCAAATGGAATTCATGGTCCCAAAGGACAAAAGCTAACAATTCAGTCAAGCAACATAATGGCAGACTGAGTTTGATTGATAAAATCTATAAGAAGATCTTTTGGAAGCATAGAATGCAACAAAGCAGTATAATAGAAAACTTTGACTGATTTGTTCATGAAAGGCGATGAAATGCGCAATATTTTTCACGTCCCCTATCGTTATTCTTTTTTATTACATGACTGTATTCTATTGTTTCTCTGATTGGCTGAAAACGGTTCGAAAAGTAATAAGTACATATCATATCAACTTATCTTGGGTTATAAATAGTACGAAAATAAAAATAAATCAAAGTAGGTGCTTGGAAAACCAATATCAACCTGATTTGGTCTTAATTTATTCCTTATTTCTTTATTAAAGATACAATTGTAAGAACAAGACTAACTATACATTTATTCATGTAATAAAACAATTATTGACTTTTTCATAGGTTGATATTAGGATTTATCAACCCTCAAAAAGTTATATTCACCTCGCCTTCGGCTCGGTGAATGTAACTATTTTCGGGTTGATAAATCCTGATATCAACCTAAGAAAAAGTCGTAAAATTGTATAATATTTTAGATGATTGTACTCCATGATTCCAAAGGACCGGAAAACATAACACCATTATATATAAGTCTACGTCAAGGTCAAAACTTTACTATAAGATGTGTAAAAAGTCATGTACAGTCAAACCTGTCCATAAAGACCACCCTTGGGAGAGCCAAAATGTGGTCTTTATTGGGAGGTGGTCTTTATTCACAGGTTAAAATACACCGTAAATATTCAAATGGGAAACAAAACATGTGGTCTTTAGAGCCAGATGGTCTCTATTCAGAGGCGGTCTTTAACACAGGTTTGACTGTATATGGTAATGTACCTAATTTTTGAGATATTGTTCCAGTAATTAGGACTGCAAATCTTAAAGCTGATGTAACAATATTGCAGGAATAGGCATTTGTGCCATTATATGACAATGGCGCTGATTTTATTGTCTCATACAACAATTGACACTTTTTCCACATCTCGTGTATACCAGACCCAAATTAAATTCTAGGTTATCCGCATAATAACGTTAGGCTACGACTATCCTAACGTGCGGAACTACCGTTAAACCAAACAAAATAATGACTTCATTTAAGGAAACACGACCTATCATTTAAATGCGTTTTTAATTCTAAAACCACAAAAATACTTTTTTGAAGATTTTTTAAACAAAACCTACTACGGAAGGTGGGTAGGAATTTCTTTTCTAAGTAAAGGATAAAAAACGTTTAACCGTTCCTCTACTCTGAAGGAAACCAAATACACAGTGTTATACATTGCTTTAATGTGAGAATAAAAGCCTTTCTTGTCGATTTAATTACTAATTCGACGCCTCCAGTATTTGATAACATGAAGAAATTTCGTGATCCTAAGACCTGGACAAATAAGGTGACCTTGTTCTTTCTGATGGCAAGCCATTAAAACAAACATATTTATTTCATGTGGTGCTAAACTAACACACTTCAGTTATTTATTGCATCTTGTACATTCAAAAAAGTAAACACATTATTCTATAGAGATACAAATTGGGTACTAGACTTAAGCAATAAACAGTGCGGGTTTTACGGGATTCTGCAAATTGCTACTTGGAGAAAAAAGGTACATATTGATAGAATGTTGACATTTTTGTCGTTTTGTCATTTCTGAATCATAATGAATGATAATGTTCTGGGGGCTGGGCAAACTTTATTAATTCAAATGAAGCAGAATGAAATGCCTATAATTTTAAACATATTTTGGAAGTGTCAAGTAATAGAGTCATAACACATGCCCCGAAGTCTAGTCTTTACCTCACAAGACTAGAGCAGTTTTACCTGAATAGTTTTACCTATCCCAGGTAAAACATATTTGAGCGGCACCCGCTTAGCTCAATATGTAGAGCGCTAATCTACGGATCGCGGGGTCGTGAGTTCGATCCCCGAACTCGGTGTACTAGTATGTTCTCCGTGACGATTTGATGAAATACATTGTGTCTGATATAATTCGTCCTCCACCTCTGTTTCATGTGGGGAAGTTGGCAGTTACTTGCGGAGAACATGTGTGTACTGGCACAGAATCCAAAACCACTGGTTAGGTTAACAGCCCGTCGTTACATAACTGAAACACTGTTGAAAACGGCGTTAAACCCAAAACAAACTGTTACCTAATTGATTTTCCATGAAAGTTGTTTCAATTCAATGAAAATCACAACGAACTAGTGTGTTTATCTAGACGATTTGCATCACATCTCGTTGGTTGTATCTTTCTGTGTCACCTTTTCTAGCGTACTCATTTCATACGAAAAGTATAACAACCAATTCGTTGTGATAATCATGTAAAGATGTCTGGAGCATACCTTGAAATCTGTTTAAATTATTATCTTCAAACTTTGCATATATGTAGGTGGTGATTGGAGATATGAAGAGTGCATGGACCGAGCCGGAAGGCCAAAGGTTAACGTCACAAACTATTTGATCGCAAAGGTCAAATGTGTCCGTCATGTGTCGTGCCAGGAGCACAATTTAGAATCTGTTAAAAGTTTTGAATATAGGAGGTGGTGGGCAGATAATGTGTAGAGTACAACAAACCATATTACTCCAAACCCTAAATCCTACATTTACCCATTCTTCCGCCATATTTTAATGATTTCTTCTGCCTTATAATCCCGTCACCGCCACCGCACAAAACCCCAAACATGCCACCATCCGCCGCAACATTAATCTCAACTCCAGACACTCCCCTAGATGAAATTGTTAAGTTTACTACCTTCTCTTCTGATTTAAAACTTCCGGTGCATATTACATGTAAACTGTTCTAGAGTTCATTAAAATGATGATAAGATGATGGAAATAATGACACGTCGGAAAGCACCTTAAGTAGGTACTTGTATACGAAATATACAAAACAGATGTATAAAGGTAAACAACTCTTACATCTTTTATAAACAGTCTAGAAATAGTTAGCGTTCCTGGATTATTTTTTTACGTTTAACTCATGGACCTTCAAGTTTTTTTATTCGTTAGATTCATTCGAATCAACGCTGACCGACTAGGGACTGCACACGTTAATTTAAAAATTTGCATTTTATGAAATTTACAAAACTTTTCAAGCAAAGATTAATAGAAATCTGCCCCCTGAAAGAGGAGATCACAAACATGTAATGCATTGACCTCGAAATGGAAACGAGTGAATTATGGTAAAAACACTATTTAGAACTAGCATTTTTGTGGGGCTGAGGAGTAATAGGGGTGTAATGTGGACAAGGGAATGATAATAATGTAATGTTTAGGGAAAATATCAACTTAAAGGAAGACAAGAAACTAAAAGTAAAATATACAGAGAGATAGGTAGGTAGGTAGGTAGTTTTCTCTATAGTCACATAGGAAATACTAGCCTCGACCCTGGAGGTCATGTTTGTAACGAAACATAATTCATTGAAGGGATATGATAGAGGGGAACTTAAGGAACATTGCTAGGAATTTGTTTAGAAATTGGGCCAGCGCTTTCAGAGAAATTTTTCAAAAAAAAATCCATATTGGACCATTTTCATCAAGCTCAGTATTGCATGTGAAGTAGTTGAAATTTAGTTGCATCTTGTTAATGAAATATGGTATAATGTGTCATACAAAAATGTGTTCGTTACATTTTTGGTTTTACTGCTTATTATATTTGGAAAAGATCTCGATCGCTTTCATTTCCATTGAATTTCCAAGTTTTAATTTTATTCATGGAAAAAATGTCTACCGTGATTCGCGTAACTGCTCAACAGTAATTTTCAGAGGGTGATCTTTTTCGAAACAGAATATTTTTCTTATATTTTTTATGTAAAATGACATCTCTCTTTTATTATTATTTTTTTTTATTATTATTTTATTTTGGTAAGAAGACATTATGTATGACTAACTATACAAATGTATATGTTTTTTATAATTTAAATACCCTTAAATACTAAAAATGATATCTCAAAATATTTGTTCATATGAAAGAAAGAAGGAACTGAATTCGTATAATGTACCATATCGTCATATAGAAAAAATCTGCGGTGGCCATGTTTGTTTATGAAATAGATTTTTTAATATAGTTGGCATAGGGTGAACCACGGAACATTTCTGCGCAATTATTTCCAAATCGGGACAGTGTCCGCACCGTTTTTCTATTTTGTACTATATGGACAACATCATAATTTCATTTTATTCACCTTTACGTCTACAGTGACCGCGACAAGTGTTGAACGAATATCATTTAATTTACATCGTGCATTTTAGTGTATTATTTATCACTCTCTTGTCAGCATTTTCCTTACATACCTGTCAATAGGTAAGACGGCCTTAAATGGAAGTTTATTTTATTGATTTTTTACTTTCCTTATTACTTTTGGCAGGTTTTGTTTTATCTGTCTGTGACACTCTGACTTGCTTCCTATGAGCCATCTTCTTTTGGACATTGAAACTCTCCAAGATATCCTTCCTGAATTGATTCACCATGACCATTAAGAACAGCTTTATAATTTTCTTATACACATTAATTATTTGTTTGTTTCTGAGCTCTTTATTAACTGTCTCTGTATCAAAATCTTCATTTCTTTTTATACTGATGTCTACAACCTCACAAAACTGATTACATAACTCACTCTGTTCATTATTTCAGTTCTGATATGTTCAAACAAACTGCCACCATACTTATTCAATTTTTCATCAATTAATAGAGACAAACATATTTCAGTAAGCTTTTTGAAAAAGTGGAAGAGTTCATCAGAAATGTTGGTAAGTGATCTATTACATTTTTGCCTTCTACTAACATCTAGCAAAGACTCTGGCTCATTGGTGGTGGATATAGCATGATGTTCGTCTAGCTTTAACCCATCTAGACTACTGACAGCTAGCACAGATTCTTCAAACAATGCTTGACCTGAGACATCTGTCTTATACATATGGCTTCTTTTCTTCTGTATATATTTATGTCTTATTTTTGCAATACAGTAACCCCCTACATGGCGTACTCGTGCATGTGATGCATTTGATACGGCTCTGCTTGATATAGTTCTCTGACTGACAGTAAACAGTTCAGCTTTCTTCTTCAACAAATACTTTCTAATTTCATTAGAAATATTGAAACAGATATGTAGATGATCTTCACTGAAGCTTGTGTTTTCAAAAAGCATTAAACAATTCATTCTGAATTCAGCACTGATTTGGTAAGTATGTACTTTACTGTAAAATTCAGAGAGATTTTTTGCTGACACAGGCTCTGCCGGGTTAATCTTTAAATCTCCAATGAAAGATGAAAATTTACTGTATTCATTCTTGCAGAACTGGATATATTTATGTTGGTCTATCTCTTTCAGTATCTTGTTACTATTGTACTGCATTGGAGTTTTCACAGTTTTACATTCAATATTATTCAGAATTGTTTCCAAATTCAAATCAGTAGGAAGATTGACCGACTCATTTTGTAAATCTGTTATTAATGAAATAAGTTCATCAAACTCACTGTCAAATTCTTCTGTTGTTGGTTGCTGATCATATAATTCTGTGTCAGCCTGCACAGAATCTAAGGCCATTAAATCCTCTACAGTAAATAGTGTATCTGTGTCTGTTAAATGTTGCTCTCTGACATTTACCAAAGAATTGCATTTAATTAAACTGCATCATGAGGTAACAATCAATTTCATAAAAACCAATGATAAAATGCTACTTTTATACTGACTGTTTAATTTTATATGTTATATTACAGTATTTAGCACATAGCAATCAGTCAGCATGACAGAAACCAGACAAATGTGGGACCAACCTTGATTAGGGCTGTCATTATACATGTCATGATATATTGCAATACATCAATTATGCAGGGTAGTGAAATACATAATTGAGCTGAGCCATGAGAAAACCATCATAGTACGTTTGCAATTAGCATGGATCCAGACCAGCCTCCGCATTCACGCAGTCTAGTTAAGATCCATGCTGTTCGGTAACAGTATCTCTAATTGCAATAGGCTTCAAAAGCGAACAGCATGGATCCTGACCGGACTGCTCGTATGCGCAGGCTGGTCTGGATCCATGCTTGTTGCAAATGCACTATGTTGGTTTTCTCATGGCGCGGCTCATATCACAGTTGTATAGCAACATTCAGGATACTATGATTTTGAATTCTTTTTATCTCCTCTAAACAATATCTATACAGTTTTAATAATAGTAAGTTTTAAAGGACATAATAAAATAAATTTCAAGAAAACATGAACTGAATAGAGCAGATGACCAATAGCCATAAAGTGCTTATCTGAAAAAAAAATGTTCAAAATGAAATGTATATAATTATGTGATTTTTTTCTCAACCAAAAAAAACATATGAATATCAAAAAAAAAGCATCGCCAAAAAAAACATACAACACTTGCATCCTGGTACAACATTGTTTTGATTTATATTGCAATACATCAGTATATCTTGACAGCCGTAATATTGATACACATATGTGGTATCCGTGCAGGCTGATCATGGTCTGCATAGTTTGCTATTCAATCAGTAAATTTTCAGTAAACATCCCTTCAAATAACAAATGGTACTGCCAAAATTGAAAGATGGAACAGTTCATTTTAGAAATTCAGCAGGATAAAGGTTAAGTAAAAGATGATTTGGTAAAGGCTGAGCTATTACTGAGCTTGTACAGTTTCACTATAGAGCTTACTATTATGGTGGTATGGTAGCCTTAGACTTAAGCATTCATGTGACGTTTGTCTCGGATTCAGAATCCGGCAAAAGATTTTTTCTTAAGAAAGTCAAAGATTAAAGTCAACGTAAATTAAGCACCTGGCTTTAAAGAACACCACAAAATAACTGTATTCTTTTATATTTCCATGATGGTATTTATACATGATTTGCATAAAAAATGAGATATACAAGTATTTACTTACAGATATTAGGCCAAGACAATGTGTTTAATGTCTCAACATTTTATTGAAAAACTAACAATATGAACAGAAATCAGTGTATTAACCCTTACATTGCTAAATCTCTATAATGAACTTGTCCATCTTTCAATTTGGACAGTACCATTGACAGTTAAAAGGGATGCTGAACAAAAAGACACTGACTGAATAGCGAACAGTGCAGATCTTGATCAGACTGCACATATGTGCAGGCTGATCATGATCTACACTGGTCGCAAAGGCAGAATCAATCGTGTCCAGCATGCTAAGGGTTAATTCAATTTCAGTATCTACAATGTAAGATATTATTCATCAATATTTTTGAAACTATGCTGAAAAGAAATTATCTGACCAGTGATACCACAGTGTGCACACACCTACTTCATAGCGAAAAAGTAGCACAGGATTGATAATAAATAATATGTATATCATGATTCAATTTCAATTTCACTTATGCTTCTTAGATTTTTTATAGAGGAAAGTTTAGTCTATATAATTATACTGTAGGTTATCCATTCATTAAAAAGTACATACTCAAAAGAAAACTGTTTTAGCACTTTCATGGAGTAAAACTGTATTACAAAATAAGATTTTGATGATTTAAATTCAACAGCTTTGGAATTCATTGTATAGTATTGTTGAAAGATTATTGGCCCGTTATAAAAAAAAGATATGGTAAAATAAAAGCACTGTTTCCTCTATTAAAACAACTTGAATTTGTTAAATGATGAGAGATTACATAATCAGAAACTGTTAAAAAGTTCATATAATGTAATGTTTGTATGAGAATGCATGTCCTATTGAAAGTTATGAATTCAGAAAATTACCCCCTTTTGTGAATGATGGAAAACATCACTTGAAAGAAATATATGTTATGTAATAACTTCATGTAATCACTGATTCCATTCATTACAGACCTATATTTAATTTAGATATTTATTTGAACATCCAGGCATAAAACAAGCTTTTACATGTACCCTATGTACAGTCAAACCTTTGTATAAAGACCATACTTGGGAAATGTAAAAAGTGGTCTCTTAACGACATGTATAGTAACATTGTTTATTGTCAGTGAAAAAAAATGTGGCTTTTCAAGACATGTTTAATAGTTGTGGCCTTTATATGTAGGAGGTTTTTTCGCACAGGTTTCACTGTATTTCGAATGTATACTTTTACTGACTAAAGCTTCTCTTTTCTAACAACACAAGTAGACTTGAGCCAGTCTATATATAGAAAATCATTTATATGATTCAACTAAAATAAAATAATGGGTATTCAGAGGAGGGATCATTAACAAATTAGACTGGCTTATGCCTACTGAATAGCAGCTGTATAGCTACTTAACAGTATATGGCAAATGCATGTAGTATAGAAAAAATTATTTGAGCCACGCCATAAGAAAACCAACATAGTGCGTTTGCAACCAGCATGGATCAAAACCAGCCTGTGCATCCGCGCAGTCTGGTCAGGATCCATGCTGTTCGCTAACAGTTTTTCTAATTCCAAAGGCTTTGAAAGCGAACAGCATGGACCCTGACCAGACTGCGCAGATGGGTCGCAAAGCCACTATGTTGGTTTTCTCATGGCGCAGCTCATTTGAAGTCTTTATCAATACTTTTAATTGAAAGGAATGTAATGTAAATCAAATACTCAAATAAATACGTACTCTGCTGCAGACAATATTTCATTTTATTGTTGAGTTTACCTTTACATTTAAAAAAAAAGTACAAAATGAAAATTATATTTTTACTAGTGTTGTCAGGTAAAATAATTCTGTTAATTATTTCAGAATCTCAGTAATGTTTGGAGGAGGATTTAAGCATAGTTTATAAACTCTGTATTGAATAAACCTTCATGCAGTTAACAGAAATTAAAAACTATGATTATTTTCAGGCTGCTCTCAAGAGTAAAGGAAGATCCTAATGGCTTTGTGGAAGTCAACAAGTTGTACACCTCATTTGAATTTGAAATGGTAGAAAGAGGTATTGACTTAAAGGTACCAAAAATGGTGTTTCTTGGTCACATTGTAAAGGTATTCCCAAATGCTAGAAAGGAAAGAAAAACTGGGAACACTAATTCCAAAGTTACTACCTACCATGGAATCACTCTTTTACCCATAGAAAGTTTTAAGCCAGTGAAATCTATCAATATTAAGGAAATAAATGGATTCCTTGCTAATGATGTTACAGGGACTGAGGAGCATGAGCAAAGTATTAAGTGTACTATAGACAGCCACTGCACTAGTAATGGGAACAGAATAGTTAAAGTAATAATTTTTTTGACAATGGAGAGTGGGCTTTAGAAGTAAGCGGGATATCTATTGACCTATAAAAAATATATATATATCTCCAATAAATTTTCTGGAGACCAAATTGGCATTGACCTTGTCGTCAATATTGCACGTAAAATAGCCTTATGCGTAGGAGCAGAACTTACAAAAAAACGTGATTATGACTAGGTATCACATTTTAGATACATGGAAATCTTCAGCTGTACAAGGCAAACGACTCAGATCAGTAGTATGCAACAGAGTATGTCCCATGAATTCAATTTGTCAAATGCCAAAAAATGACATTTAATAACACTAAATCAAAAGATGCTTCCGAGAAAGAAAACAATACCCCAATTTCAAGTAAGACTGATGTTAAAGACAATGCAAATAATAACACTCATAATAAAGTATCAGGACCAGCCTTTTCAAAGGATGATGTGAAGAAAATGATCCCAGGAGCCACTGATGAGATGGTGGAACTAATACTAAGTCAGGCTCAAAATGCTAGCAGAGATCCCCGTGGTAGAAGATGGGCTCAAGAAATTATCTCAGTTTGTTTGCAATGGTTCTGTACGAGTCTACACTCATACGAAGCATTTAGAGCGACTCAATATCTTGTCCTCCCATCCCGATCAACACTGATTCAGTATAAGAGTCGTGTGAAGCACGAAGCAGGTTTTGACGACAGTGTGTTCTCATGAATGCATGAAGAAGCAAAGAGAAAAGACATTCCAATTGAAGGATATACAGGAGGGCTAATAATAGATGAAATGTACATTCAGTCTGATATCAATATTTAAGGATAGTTTTGGATGGTTAGGGCATTTGAGGTACAATTTAAGTAAAGGGAAAAATGAGAAAGTGCTGGGTACACATGCATTGCAGCTGGTCTTTCTTGGAGTCACAGGATTTAGATTTCCAATAGCTCATTTCATCTTGGATGGTATCCAAGCATTTGGGATTTACCCCTTGTTCTGGGAAGCTGTGGACTGTTTGGTTTCAACACCGTTTATACCTGTATGGATGTTGCACAGTGCAACAGGACATTCATGCACATTAATATTGGCACCAACACTACATACACTACTCAGTGCCCTTGTAACTTTGCCAGTATGATTTTTATGATAGACTCTAAACATGTCATAAAAAGATACGAAACAATATCATTAAAAGTGGAATATCTAAATCTTCAACTAGACTCCTTACTTTAGAAACTTCACATACAATACAATGGCAAATGTGCATTGACTGTTATAGATGGGACAAAACTAACGCTCTGCAACTTCATAGAAAATTGACCAATGAGCACCTGTATCCATCAAACCAACAAAAAATGAGGAATCATCTAGCAGAAGACGTTCTTGATTCGGAAATGCTTAATTTAATGATGCAGTACCAGAAATATCTTGGAGAAAAGGGATGTGTTTTGAATGGCGTTATTGAAATTCTTAAAATGACCTCGAAAATGATAAACATATTTAAGGATATGCGTCCTGTTAAAACTTCAGATGACCCAAGATTGGAGGAACTTTCCCTTGTAGCCCAGTGGTTTGAAACCTGGAAAACTACTGCTCTAAATAATGCTTCAGTTGAAACCAAGGACAGGGGCAAATTAATATTGTCATTACAATGCCATGAAAACAGTTAGTCATGCATAGTCGGTTTTATTCAACTGTGTAAAATGTTTCTAAAAAACAAGTCTACAGTTTACATAACTCCTAGGCTAATAAATTCAGATGTTGTTGAAAACACCTTTAACCAGCAAAGATCATCATACCATGGTGCAAAACCAAATGCACTGCAGTACAGAAGGGCCTTAAAAAGTATTGTTCTTGGACAAAAAGTAGTGTCCCAGAAAGCAAATGCAGGTAAAAATCGTGCTGCTGCTCTTCCATATGAGTTTTCTTTGAAGCAATACAAAACAATAAAAAAGAAAATCAAAAGAAAACACTGCATACAGTAAAATAAAAGTAATTAGGATGTAAAGTGTACAGAACTTGGGAAACAGAATTCCACATGTCAGAATTTGTTCCTGAACTATTAATCATTAACTGTCTCAAAATTGAACCTTAAAAGGACATCCCTCAGAAGCACCTAGAACAAAGCAAACAGTGAAAATTGCAGCTAGATTAGGTTTAATTGAGTCTGTTCATGAGCGTGAAAGGAAATCCTGTTGCACTTAACACGTGTTGTTGTGAAGTATGTGAAATCTGAAAAGAAAATCTCCTGGAAGCATCAAGAACAAAGCAAACAGTGAAAATTGCAGACTAAGTTAACAGTGAAAATTGCAGACTAAGTTTGATTGAGTCTGTTTAAGAGCATGAAAGGAAATCTAAATCCTGTTGCACTTAACACCTGTTGTTGTGAATTATATAAAATCTGAAAAGAAAATCTCCTGGAAGCATCAAGAACAAAGCAAACAGTGAAAATTGCAGACTTGACTGAGTTAGTTCCCAGTCAGTATTGGAAATCTAAATCCTGTTCTGGACATTCATGGTATGTGCATGTAAAAACTGACAGGATTATTTTGGAATCCCACTAACCTACAAAATGTGTTACCACAAATCCTCAAGTTTCAACAAATGGAACTAACACAGCATGACACAGTGAAGATTAAACCGCTGATGTGCCACAGTCATAACTTACAGGTAATTATAAGTTTCATTTTTACCTATTTATATGTGATCTGCAACAACTTATGTCTTCCATTGGTTCCATGGAGGACTCACTCAGGAACTGTCTTACAACTTCTGGTTCTTGAATGACACTGAATTGTGGGTTGAAGTTGATAACTCTTAAGCCCCTGGTTTCTCGTGCTCTTCCCAGTGCAAGTTGTCCAGGCTTAAATATCTGACGACAATCAACTTCCAGACTGTAATTAATTAAAAGATTTAGAGTACAATTTGCAAAATTTAAACAAAACAATGACACATTAATTTTCTTAACACACTGCCTTTTAAATTCAGACATCAATATTTATGCTATTTGAAATCTTTTTATTTTGCCTGCTCTTTCTTCTGGTTTGAAATATAACCATGCATTTCTATTGAAATGTGTTTTCCAAGACAATACAACGAAGTCCCATGAAATTTGCAAATTGTACTTTTGTTGATAGTACATCTGTTTACCTATTACAAAGTAGCGGCTGGAGGACATACTATTGAAATAAAGAAATGACTTAAAATCTACCCCTAATTTTATTTTATCACTGTGTGTAGGTTCATTCATTTCATTGAACTTCACTTTCTATTTAATAGAAAAACTTTTTATTAATCATGTTAACAGAACCATTAACAGTAAAAAATTACCAGTCAAGTGTTAGGCCCTGTGATTTGTGTATACTAATGGCAAAACTGAGCTTGATCTGATACTGAACTCTAACAGTAACATCAGTATTCATGGTAGGACTGAAAACTGAAATGATAAGAGCATAATTAGTTTTAATACAGTTAATATGTTGTGAAACAAATTGCAGCACTTCGCAGTATTATTCTACTTTTGCTTTTAAATATTTTAAGATATCCATTTTAGTACTATTTTAACCTTAAAACACTGATAAATTCAAGTGTTCAATGAATAATAAGAAAATTGAGTTGTTTACCTGAAAATTTGATTTTTCCCATTGGCAATTTCATATTCAATGATGAGAATTCCACAATTGGACCATTTTCAATGACTGTGCCCTGTAGACCATTCACTAACTTGTCCGAAAGATTACGTAGCAACATGACGGGTGTCTCTTTCTTAAGCCAAAGAGTTTGTGGTGCAAGTATTTTGTTTAAGTACTTGCGGTCACCCTCATCAGTTGATTTATATTCGTATAACTCACCTGGAAAATCCACTGTACACTGCCTATTGTAATCTTCAACTTGCTCATTTGTTGAAAACAGTTTAATACAACGGTCTTTTTTTAAAGGTCTCTGTAAACTTTCAATAAATAGTGCAGTTTCTGCTGATAAAATTCCAGCTGAAACTTCATGAATAGCATGTATAAGGTCCTTCTCAGATTGCCTTACTACTGTCGTGAGGGTTATTCTATGTGGCAGTACTTCGGAAAACAACTTGCTTTCAAAGCAAAATTCACCCTGCTCACCGTATAAGTGATTTGGAACTGGTAACAACTGTCTGAAATCACCAGACAGCAGTAGCTGGATACCACCAAAATGTTGATTCTCGTCCTTCAGTTTACAAACTTCATTAAGGCATTCAAAAAAGTTCTTACTTAGCATTGAACATTCATCTATGATAAGAACATCGGTGTTTTTATGTTTTTTCTTACGTCAGCAAACTTTACATTGTTCTCAATAACATGTCTTATTTCTTTAGAAGTAAACCTTCCGTCCCAAATGCCCGACCACCTGTGTATTGTTTGCGCAGAGTCATACAGGCAACACGCAATTCCGGTGGTGGCCGTAACTGCGACAATTTTGTTTTGAGACTTTAATGTTTTACCCGTTCCTGCGGCGCCCAGTAATAAAAGATTGAGTCCACTTGAAATGAATTCAACTGCCGCTAACTGATCACAATTCAATGCCATTTTTTCACTTTTAAAACACTTAAAAACACCACGCATATAGGATTACACAATAATTGACATATGACGCTGTTTTGGTTTCTAACTTTCAGATATACTTCATTATTGGAAGCCGGGCCACAGAGGCGAGCCCCCAGAATGGACCAATCGGAGACGCGTTTACAAATACGATGCGTGCGCAATCCCTTCGAAGTATGGCTGCATATAGATTGTTATTTACACGGTGGAGAGGAAAATCGTTGTTTCGCCGAAGTGTTGTCTGAAAGGCTACCAGTTTGACATGTAAGTGTATTTATTTACTGTATTTATTAGGAATGTAGTGCAACTTTGGTGCTGAACGGCGAATATTACGTATTTTAGCCGGTCTATAGACTTCGCAGTTTTGCGGTCAGGAGTCTTCCGACCAGAATATGTGTCCACTTTGAGGCGTCACATTGCATGTACAAAATAAAGTTCGTGGAAAACAAATAATGTTTGAGTGAGAGGCATTCAAACCACGTAAATTGAGACCAAAATTTCGGAAATCGACCCAAGATTGTATGAGAAATTGACGTTAGAAACGTTGACATTAGTTTTTCCTCATTGAGAATGCTTCAGAGAAAAACGCCTTTAGAGAAAATACCCATATACTTCTATATTTTGTTTGAAACTATTTATTTGATTGTAATATGAATATCTGATAGTGTTTTACAGGATTTTGATGAAATTTTTTATTTTTTAAAACGCGAGTTGGGGAGGGGGTTGTAGTGAGTGGGTTGGGGGAGGGGGTGTCCAGGTCACGCGCCGGGCACCTGTGTCCCCGAAATGTCTTTCTTTATTAAAATTCATTACCATTCTTCTTACAATGTAAGTTTACTTCAAAGTTTTTATGAACTTCGCTACGTAATGAAACTACAAGAAAAATGATGTGGAAAAGATATGTTTTGTATGCATTTTTTACGTGACTTCTTCGAGAAAATGTTGGTCCTTAGTTTGCGCTATAAGACCGGGCCTTATTCAACACATGCTTACTAGGCTAGTTCTAATAAGTTTTATATATATATATATGTAAAATAATTTCCAGTGTCATGTTATAAAACATTTATTGAATGGCTTGCCGGTTGATAGCAAGCCACTCAATAAATGTATAAAATGAACTTGAAAATGTTCATACGTCCGTTTGTCAGTCCGTCACACTTCTTGTCGGAGGATAACTCAAAATATAGTAAAGGTACCAAGTTGTTACTTTACACAATGATAAAGCTCATTGAGAAAAAGTGCAGTGACAAAAAACCATAACTCTAGGTCTTCCAATTTTTTAATTATGTCCTATTTTGAAAACCTTATCTGGGGCCTAACTCGAACATTCCTTTCTTGATAGTGTTAATGTTTGCTTTAAATTCATTTGGTGACCCTAATTAAAGTCTGACAAGAATACTGTCATGCTACTTTTAGACATTTATATATTATATTATATACTTTGTTGTCTTGTTGTGACGTCATTTTTATGACGTCTTTTCTATACACATGTTTTTCTTACCAGACGTTAGAAAAAGAACTTAAAAGAGGATGGAATTATACAACATTTTATTGATAACACTTTTTCTGACTTTACTGAAAACAACATCATCAACAACAAACAAAAACAATAACAAGTGCTTTTGAGTGGAATAGATTTGAATTTAAAAAAAAACAACATATCTTTATTCAATGTGTGCATTTTATTTTTTTTCACGAAGTTTGACTAAAACGAAAACACTAATTGAATAGAAAAGTATGAAAAAAGGTTAGATATTATTAATCTAATTGTAATCGGTCCGTACTAACGCTCGGGTATTTCCGTGTGATTACGTAATCTTCGTCTCCTACTTCGGTATTCTTCGATATTCTACATTAATACAGCCCAGACAACACATGACTTACCGTATCCGGTAAATGCTTAAATGGCATACGGAGAATACATTATCAAACGGAATTTTGCCGATCGTCTTTACTGGTCCTAAACTCTAAACGACCTTTTTTCTTCATATTATTGCTCGACAAGATAACCCTTCTTAACGTGTCGGGTCATACTCCAGCACAATCAGTCATTAAGGTAATTCTTCACGTTTGGTAAACCGGAAGTGTTAACGTAACGTCATTTATCCGGAAAACGTAGAATAAAGCCTTTATTCGGCGTGCGGAAATGAAACTCATTTAAGGAAATAATTGCAACCCGTAAGTAAATTTGTTATAATAACACTGTTACTATCTTTCTTAAGTTAAAATATGATACCAAACATCTGACACGTTAAATAATTCAAAATAGTGTCTTAAAATTAGCGTGAAATGTGCGGTTCACTTTAATCATGGTCAAATATCTCAGAAATAAGCACACGAACCTATACATTTTATTTCACCACATTATAAGCCATGTGTTTATTTACAACTTGGAGAAGTTTCATTAAAATCTACATTGTAGAAAAATTTCTATTCTCGAAAATGTTATGAAAGTTTTGATTTCCCATAGACTCCCATCATCAAAAATTGCGTGAGGTCCAAATTTTTCAAATCAGTCTAGCAAAAATACAAGCACACGATCCTATCTTTTTTATTTGCTGAAGTTTCTAAGTTTTGAAAAATCAGAGTTTAATCAAATTCTACATTATAGAAAAAAATTCGATCCGATCGTCCAGAACTACCTTAAATACTAGTACTTCAAATTTTTGGCAATCTGACTAAAGTACTTGATCTTCTAAACGAAGATCTGATAACGACCCATTCACATTCGTCTTCTGTAAATTTTGGATTTCCAGTTTTGCTATTTTTTATTTTATCCAATCAGACGACTTATTCGAATGTCAAAGAGTAAGAAAAATGTGCAGTCATTCCAGGGCACGAACCCCGGACCCCTCGCTTACAAAGCAAGTGGCCTACCGACTGAGCTAGGCGGCTATCTGATACATTACGACGTAAGAATTCTAAATATCAAAAGTCAAGGCTACAGGTAGATTTGCAAGATGTTGCAAGTTTGGCTCTGATTGGCTAGCGAAAGGGTCGTCAGAACGAGGCAATGAATAGGTCGTTCTCAGATCCTATGCGTAGCGTAATAGGAGATGTACTTTAGTCAGATTGAATTTTTGGAGATTCCCCGCCAATTTTATTTAACGCAGTGTAAAATTTAGTTAGAAATTGCACAAACTTATATAAGTCGTTCTATGTTGCGATTTAACGTATTTAAATGGAACTTTGTTGGAATATAGCTGCTGCAACTACATAAACAGTTTTAGCAGTATGTATGGAATTGTCATAAAGTTATCGCAAAATATTCTACACTTTTTAGGGTTAACAATTAGTCTAAATTCAGACTACGGGTCAAAACGTTTATAAATACGGACCCTGTACTTCAAAGTAGTTTTTTTGAGATAAAGAGGCGTCAGTTCATGTTTTATCACTGGCTATGAATTACTTCCCTTGTACTTTTATAGTTAAGCTACAGCTTTCTATCATTACACCAAGTCACACAGTCGAAGAGATGCAAAATAAGAAACTTGAAATCAAACACTCATTTATGCCCATCAACACAATCTTTTAGGCTTGGCAAGATGATATGCAGATTATTTTACATGTTATAATACACATATACTGTTTATACATACACATGTGTATGTATTACTTTGAGGCTAGACGTACCTGAAACTGTCTAAAAGTCTAATATGAGGTAGAAAAGTCTTCAAGAATCCCCTCCCTCCCCCCCCCCCCCCCCCCCCCCCCCCCCCCCCAAAAAAAAACAACAACCAAAATATCAAATCGCTTGTTTATGGCAGGCAGTCAAATTGTGTGACCCTTTCCCTTTTACAACACACGTACAATAATGTTTTGTTTGATTTAACGTCGCACCGTAACAATTTATCATATGGCAACTTTCTGGCTTTTGATGGAGGATGAAGGCTCTAGGTATTCCTCCTGGCATTATTTCAGGCATGAGCGGGTAAAATCAACATGAAATAATTCTACATCCAAAGCGAGGTTTCGAACCCAAAGCGATGATGGGCAAGTGGCCTTACAAACTCGGCCATGGAGAGCCCATTTTCAAAACGAACAACATGTAAACAGATGAACCAAGTTTTAGCTGCATACGAACCATCCAGATACAGCTGAACATGACTGCTGATTGCAAATCAAGGCATTACCGAAGTCCAGGCGCAGCTGCACATGATTCCAGGCGCAGCTAATGAAGTCAATATGCAACTGAACACAAATTCAGGCGCAGCTAATAAAGTCAATAGTCAACTTAACACAAACTCAGGCGCAGCTAATGAAGTCAGTAGGCAGCTGAACACAATTTCAGGCGCAGCTAATGAAGTCAATAGGCAGTTGAACACAAATTCAGGCGCAGCTAATGAAATCAATAGGCAACTGAACACAAATTCAGAAGCAGCTAATGAAGTCAATAGGCAGCTGAACACAAATTCAGGCGTAGTTGTATATATAACCAGGGGCAGGTGATCGCTATGCCATTCACAGCTGATTCTGAGGTCGGGTACGGTTGAACACGAATCCATCTGTAGTTGAGCACATGAAGATTGTAAATAATATACAAATTTGGAAACATTTTAGTTACAATACGTAAAGTGCGTACTTCTGAATAAAATAGTCTGCTTGACTAAAGTTTATAGTCAGTCAAACTTGCAGTAGCACTAGACTTATAACTACAATGTCTAAGTCTATTAATTTCAATTTAATTGTTTCTCAACATTGTCAAAATCCTTACACGCTTTATTATAAAATATACAAGTTGAAAACATACACAACTATATGGATTTCAACTGGACGGATGTGTGTACTAGTATATTATTTTGTAAAAGAAGCCATGTTTTCATCTTGACGTATCATCCTCCTCAAGCAATAGTTCAGATTCACAGTCAGACACTGACGAGCCGGATGACGTGCTACTGCACTCTAGTCTTGAACAATTGGAGCTACACACGCTTTGTCTCCGATGCTTTCTTCTTGATCTGCACTTAATTATTCTGATCACACATATGACGATCCCAACTATAAAAGGGACAAAAAGGAGAGAAAACAATATGATAACTGTCCGAAGCATCACTAAAGGTAGGTGACAGAAACAAGACTCGTGAATAAATGATCCAAAGCATTTCACGTTTTTAACGAATGGTTCGTGTGTGTCTTGAATCATCCAGAATTGGTCCACCGTCGTGTTATCCTTAGCGTCATGTTGCGAAAAGTACAAATGTGTTCTGTTGTGAATTTCTAGAACTCCAAAAGACTGGAAATCCTTTCGGCTTGACCTAAACGCAGACCACTTCCTAGGTGATTCTGAAATAAAGTGAAATGGTTAAAAAATATGGGTGTCGTATGATCTGTTTCAGGTAATATTTCTTTCAGTTAAGCTAAATTAATTTATGGGAGGGCCCCCAATAATGTTGCAATAACTTCTGTCCCCACCCTTCTGTATATTTACATTGATGTATTAATGTATGCTTGTTGCTTGTTGTGAATAGAATGTATATATATACACTAAACTAGATTAGACTGAAAAAAATAATGGATCTGAATATATTTTGTTGTAGTTTAAAAGAATGTCATCAATATGTGTCAGTATGCATGTATTTGACATTTAAATTTTTTCTTTGTATGGCAAAGAATAGTGTATTTTTCAATATCCTGTCAAATGGAACTGTTCTGAAGGAAATCTAGACGGACATTAAATTACAAGTTTACGTACTTCTTACTAACATGCTTAAAATGATCAAATTAAGCATACAATATTATTTTCATTTTTTTATTTCAAGCCTCTAGAGTGCTCTTTTACATTCTTTATATTCTTTTGTTTAACACTCGAGCTGTTGACCATGGCATTATATCCCCTATCACTTAACTGTGACACATACATCTTAGGTTATTTGTCGAAAATTAAGAATCAAAAGAAACTGGCACTATGTCTAAATAAATAGATTCTATCCTTGCTATGAAATCGAATCTCATCTTGTCCCACACTTTAATTTACCATAAAATGTAACAAGTTGAATGTTGTAAGATTTAATTTCGGGACAAATTCACAGACACACGACGCATGCGCAAATCGTCCGAAGCAGTCAACATTTTCAACGAAAGGTTCGTGTTTATTTTGTTTCAACCACATTTCATCAACGACCAAGTTATCCTTTGCATTGTTCTGTCTAAATAAAAGATGTGTCCGATTGTGAATTTCTAGAATACCAAATGACTGAAAATCCTTTTCGCTTGACCTAAATGCAGACCAGTGTTTTGCTGATTCTGAAAGAAAATGATTTGAGCCGTACCATGAGAAAACCAACATAGTGGGTTTGCGACCAGCATGGATCCAGACCAGCCTGCGCATCCGCGCAGTCTGGTCAGGCTCCATGCTGTTCGCTTTTAAAGCCTATTGGAATTGGAGAAACTGTTAGCGAACAGCATGGATCCTGACCAGACTGCGCGGATGCGCAGGCTGGTCTGGATCCATGCTGGTCGCAAAGCCACTATGTTGGTTTTCTCATGGCACGGCTCATATAATGAGGAATTCTTAAACAGCTTAGTTTCAGCTGTTGTAGTTAAAGTTAAACGCGCTCAGCTGTTTTCATATAAAAAGTCTCGTACAATGAATTTGTGACTGATTTCAGGCAACAGTGTTTTAGAAAATATTGCAATGTCACTTTATAGAAATAAATTTTATATTGCAGCAAAGTACCTCCGTAACGGTATATTAAAAAGTTACGTTCTGTACGTATATAACATATCGTTATGATAACAATCAAGCTCCTAGAGTGCTCTTTTACATTCTTTATATTCTTTTGTTTAACACTCGAGCTGTTGATCATGACATTATATCCCTTATCAATGAAAATGAACTATATAATTTGATTGCACAGAATAATTTGGTAAGTATATTTTCACTTATTTTCACTTCGACTTAAATTGTAAAATCAGTTTTTTTATGATAAAAGATCCATGCTATAGTACTGATATTTTATACAATTCAAAATATAAAATAACGAAATAGTTTCGACGAAGCCTTGACGTAATAACTTCCATCTGACGACAGCTGATATCGCAAAATCATTTGACGAGTCACCTAATTATAAACCTGACGATCAACTGATTCTCTTATTTAGTCGATGGTTAAAGCAAGAAATACTGACAAGGAACCAAATTATTTCATTTAGGTAATATCTTTACCTAGCTGACGCATACTTCTTGAAATTATCTTTTTTAATATGATACATACACAACAAAAACAATAAAAAATGATTGAAAATAGTTTTAAATTTCACAACAAAACGGACAATGGGCAGAAAAAGTACAAGTTTATAAGGGAATAATATAAGAATTTCCAACTATGACAACCTGGTGGTTTGATATTGTATTGTATTGTCTAAATGAACATATTTTTAACATGTTTATTACTGGGATTACATGGAGAAATATACTAGATAATCAACAAAAATTTTAAAATATATACAAAAAAGAACACTCTTTAAGAAGACATTTGATTTCTTGTATAAAATAAACCATTGGCAGTTAAAGTTCATAACGGAATATGATATTATATTTCTAAACATGACAGCCTCATAGTTTTGTATTTTTGTTACGACTAGAAACGATCTATGAAGTCTAAAATGATATTTGACTTGCAGGTTGTAAACAAACGCATGAACATTCTATCTATTTTAAAATATAGACCAGTCAATATACCAAGGAACTGCCATTTACTAATGAAGATGTTTTTTTTTTACAAAATATCTCTTACCGCTCCATCCGTCTATCCCTTCCAGAGAACCAGCCGAACCGGAAATAATATGAACAGGTGCACGAGGATTAGTATAATTAAATCGCTCTACCTCACCGTTGTACATAGGATACAATCGTTCGTAGGAATGTTCGTGCGCCTCTATCACCAGATCAACACCTTGGGCATTAAACAAAGGCTCAAGTCTGAAGAAACAAAATACAAATACTATTATGTTATGATACAATTATTTTATTTTTATTTCCTTATGACTGCAGCCAAGATTATTTAATGAAACTTTAGGAGGAATAGTATTAGGCATATTGTGGTTTAGAAACTTATTCAAAATGCATGTATATTCAAAATAGATTTGATTGTAATGATATTTAATATGCATGTAAAATAATTACCACAATATGGATACTTTGAGTTATCAATCGCCTTGCAATAACATTACTGAATCCAACACCACATTAAATGGGGGTAATTGCATACTTAAAGAAACGATTTTTACCCTGTTTTTACCCATCTTCTCATAAACGCATCCGTACAGTCATCACCATCATTATTTGAACAATACATTGGTCGATGGCCCATCGCAATGATCCAGGGTCTTTTATCTCTATTTTTGTTTGCCGCGATCAAATCTTGTAACAACCACTGAAACTGTCCGCAGACGTGTTCTTCATTGTTCGCAAAATAGACCTCAGTTGAATAACTGAAATTATAATAGTTATTTTGTGATATAACTATGCGTGCGGGACATCAGTCTCCTGAATATTATACTCCAGAGTGTAATACCATACACTCATTCAGGGAGGTATGAATGTCAATAATTTGTCTCCTTGTCCCACTAATTTACCTTCTTCCACGCCCCAGTTGTGGTTTTGCTACTGACGGTTTCATTATGGTGTCCTACTGTCTTTATGCATAATGCATGTTTGTGTCTGTTTTTTCGTCTGTGATTTCATTATTGTATACATATGCTTAGTCAGTATGCACGTATATACATTTACATATACCAATATTTCCGAAATGCTGCGTGTGTGGTTGTGTTTTTCTTATTGGACCTTTGTCCTTGTCATACCGTTACAAGTGTTATTTTTTATTAGAACCAGCTTTGATGCTGATGTTGAAAGAAGATGTTTTTCTCGTTATGATAAACACCAATGTTTAAAAACACACTACAAAATATTCTCTATAGAAGAAACAAAACCTCTTTCATTAGTTACTTCTATAAAGTGATAAACTGTTGTGACTGGTATAGAAAGAGGTCAAGGACGTCTAAAGATGACTAATACATTAAGAACATAAAATGAAAAGGATATATCTTGAAATTGACCTTGACCTAACACTGCACACACGAAACTCTTTCCATATGAAATCTAAAAGGTGATGAAGTTTAACGGCCTACGCATGGCACTTAAAGAATGTATATATAATACATGTTTTATAAATATACATAATCTATATGAATGTCCTTTGGAAGCATAGAGCGCAACCAAGCAAATAAAAGCAGACGACTCAAATTGATTTTATTTATTTTCTTCATGTTAATGCGCGGTAATGATATGTGCCACACCAGCCTCATGGTCTACAGCACTTTAATTTTGTTCAGAAAAACTATTTATCAAGCTGATTCAAGCACTGGTTAGTGATGATCACAAAATCTGTTCATTACGTTTACCTGATAAAATGGACAAGTCCAACATCAAAACTGTACCACATCTTATCAAGTGGTATCGGCCATGAGGTATTCGGCGTTGAGAAACGGATTCTGTATGGCTCAAAGTTTTGTGGAATTTCTGTAAATGTATCATAGAATCATTTTGTTCAAATGTAAGTCACATTGAAAAGCTATGTTATGAAGCTGTCGAATACTGTGGAATCATTAATATTCGTGGGGGGCTAATTTTCGTGGATTTCGTGGTTGAGTCAATCCACGAAATTTAATTCCAACGAACAAGTAAAATTCCCATTCATTTTGTGTTCAAAAGTTGAAATCCACGAATTCATATCCCCACGAAATTGCCGTTTTGACCAAAACCACGAAATTTCATGCCCACGAAATTAAATGATTTTACAGTAGTTGTTTTCTATATATGAAATAAGTACAATTATTAAAATTATTTAAAAAATCAGTGTTCAAAGTGCGAGAACACTAAATGCACAAAGAACACTCGCCATTTGATAAAATTGTAGCTAAAGAAAAGTAGAGCTTAAACTTAGATATGCACTGCATCAAAGCTTCACTGAGAATGAGTACATTTGTATATAATGATGATAAATTATGACTAAGTAGACAAAGCTTTCATTGAAAATCGAAGTTGTTATTAGCTATCATAACATGACTGTCAAGCCTATTTCTTTTATGTAGTCTAAATAACTTGTTAATTAATGTCATTATATTTATCTTCTGTTCTTTAAGACAAATTAGAAGTGTTTATACCTTAAAAAGGAAAGGAGAGGGAGCTAAAAGCCTTGTATTAAAGTAAAGATAGAATGCTGTTTCCATTTTTTCGTACCATGATAATGTCTGTTCTCATTAAATTCTGTTTTAGACTGAACGGGATAGTCGGGTATTTCACTAATAAAACCACGATGTATCTATATAGTTTTACTCAGTCAGCCAAAGAAAGTAAAAATGAAGCGTTTTATCAAATTATATATTTGTTAATTAGGTGCTATATAATAATACTGTAAACCTAGAAATGTTCGCGGATACAATGTTTCGCGTTTTTCAAAACTTGGACATTTTCGTGGGTACAAATATTCGCGGAATCATATCCTTCGCGAATCCCACGAACATGAAGTCGCAAGTGAACATACTTAGTATACTATGGTAAGTATCACGGCATAGTTGCATTGATAGTATTCTCGAAAACGTTCAGTTTTTGTACCCTTTAATTATAAATGTACCCCAATCATTTTCATCCATATCAACGGTTACTATTGTTATTTATTATTTTACCAGATTTATATAGCGCCCTTTTCATGATAAACACGTTCAAAGGCGCTTTACTTTACATACAGCAAACACAGCCACACAGGGCGCGAAATTCGTCCTCTACTAGTACAGACACAGAGTGATCTGACCAGAGGGACAGAGTGAGATAAAGAACAGATAGAGAGAAATCCTTTTTAGATACAGACTTGTCCACACCCCAAATTATTGGCAGTTATTACACTGTCATTTGTTTGCCAATTAAAGCAGTATTTTTTGTTAGGCGATTAAACCACACTTAGCAAAAATAGACACAATATTTTACTTACAAATAATATATTGCATTGGCTGCCGACTACAAATTACATGTATATGTCGTTCGATAGATGAATATTGTTTCTGTTTTTATCCCCTGTTTGTCTGACGGATCGATATTGAAAAGGCTGTTACATCATACAGAAATAACTTGTCAATCAATTGAGTTAAATGTGGATTTGTACACTCATTTTATACAATTATGGTACTAGAATTTGAGATATTAATATCCAGGTATGTGTAAGTACAGAATCATTTTACAGCGATCTTTTTAGTGGAAGCTAGAATCTTTCGCGTTTTTGTTAGATCAGATTTTTTCGCGGCTATTTAATTTAACGGAAATATACTGCCCGCGAAAGTCGCTAATTGAAAAAGCGCGAAAACATTTCTAGGTTTACAGTATCTGAAATCGCGAGAACAATGTGAAATATTGTGTAATCAATTTCTAATTGTCTAATCTCGTCCATAGTAAAATAATTCCGATTAAGACTTCAAGTGGAAAACCTGGCGTACTTATGTCAGTTTAGCAAGATCATAAAACTACGCACCCAAGACGTCAACGTAGGAAATCATCCATCTTTTTTTTTTTACTATGCATATCAGTAAAATGTCTGAAGTAGCGATTGTAAAATAATTGACGTCCACTGTTCAATCTATGTATCCCTTTCATATATCTTCATGGGTAATCTTTGTTATTCCGGCAAATAGTACCAAAAGTCCTACTGATTATGCTTCTGATTATTTTGGACGTTGTTCACCAATAAAATGTTGCCTTTCAATTTTTCTTCTCTCCGCACGAAATGTCGCCTGCTTGACGGCTTCATTTTCATAGCTGTCATATTATAATGCTAAGTACAACCTTGCTGAATTGCAAAATAGTCTACTTACAAACTAATAAATATTGATAAAACATTTAATTTATTAAGTAAATATTACCATGGTTACCAGGAGCTGTCATATATGGAATCTCGGCAGCAAAAGACTGTATTTCGTTCATAAAAATGTCTCCAATCTAGAAATTAGAAAGAATTGTTGTTGCATTTCTTGGAAATACATACGCTGTAAAACCCCGCTTGCTGGAACACCCATAACCCGAGTACAAGTGCTTACTCGAGCAATTCATACAGAAAGCAAGGACAAAAGTCAAGCAGGAAAATCCACGCTCAAATAACGTAAGAACGCCTATACCGCGCTATTAAACCTTTACTCTGCTAAATTTCAAAAAATGGACTGATCCATCATTCAAATTGACAGTACCATTTATTATTCGAAGGGGTTCTCACTGAAAATTTACTGACTGAATAGCGATCAGTGCAGACCATGATCAGCCTGCACGGATGTGGTCTGCATTGGTCTCAAAGGCAGAACCACTTGCCGCGAGTCGCAAAGGCAGAATCACTTGCCGCCTGCAGGCTAAAGGTTAAATGTATATGTAAATTTTCTAACATTTTTTTTATTTTATATAGCCCAGAGTAATTTCGTATTATAATAATGATAATATGTTTATTTTACGAAGGCGAACACAATAAGCGCCTTAAAAAGTAAGTATTATTTGTATCTTGATAGTGAACCTTGGATTAGAGCAACCAAACAACAAAGTCACCAAGATTGATGAAAAATGGTAAAAATAAACAGACAAATATTCGGTAGCTTCGAGATGACAAATGTGTGTTTTTGACTCGTTGCCACGAGATACTATCCAACGATATAGTATTCGTGGCCTGAGACACTATCTCGTCCCCACGAGTTAGTCTCCGGTTCCCACGAGTTAGTATTCGATGGCCACGAGACACTATTCCGTTCCCACAAGTATGTCCGTTATCTCGTGCAGTGTTAAATCTTAAGACATTTTGAATTTCTACATTTTATATTTTACTGACCAGTCCATCAACGTTACCGAGATCGTTGTCGACATGAAGTACTGTTTTAACAATTGTACACTTTAATAATATGTCCATGACTGCTCTTACTTATTGGGATCGTTTAACTGCTTGTGTTGTATTAAAGACAAGAATACTAACAACTTAACAATCCTTATTATGATTTTCTACATTTGACATTTACTGACCTGACCACCGTCACTATCAAGATCGTAGGCGAAGTCGCCGACATGAAGTATTGCATCAACATTCGTATTCTTTCTGAATGTCTCAATAGCTGCCCGTGTCGGATCCGACATTCTGGCGCCCATATCGCCGTATACGACAAATCTTGATATTGCATCGTGCTCCTGAAAAACGTGAATTCAGTATGTGCATGTACGGACGGCATGTATATCTGTATGAGAGCTTTTGACTATAAAGGGTACTTGTAACCTCCACTAGTTTTCAGAAATGTGGCGATAAATGATCTTATACGCGTGCTTTTCTTCTCCTTTTTAAAGTCACGTTAAGGTGTTGTACTGATATACTTAATTAAACAAAACTAAACATGACTATATAAATACAGTACGTTAAGATTATTCAAAGGAAGTAGGTTTTTTTTTATAAAAAGTAAAACTTAAGCATTTGTACACTTTCTCAAACTGATCCACTTTATAATAAATCAAGATTCACAATAACTGTAAAAAAAAATCAAGTATCTTTTTTGACTTACATTATCTTCTGGCAACGTTTTGAAACTAAAAACTGAACTCTCTGTTTCAGGATTTCGGTTACTTCTGGAAACAATTTTGTAGAAGTAGATTGTAGCCGGAGTGAGGTTCTGAAATATAATGACATTTTGCTTATTTCAAAAATAGGCTTTAGTTTGTTAATATGGGGTTTATGCATTCACAGACTTTGCAAAATCATTAGATTATTTAGAAATGGTGTACTAGTATATAGGGGGATCGAGGGAGGAGTTTATCTATGTATGCTTAAGAACACCATCGTATTACTGAAGATTTCATTCATTGTATGACCTCCCTCATTTGTGAAAAAAAGACAAAGAACTACTTAATATTAAGTAAGGAGAAAAGTGTTGCTACAAGGAAGCAATATGTAGGTGATAAATGTTGATAGTACAATAAAATATGCCATTACAACTACTGCGTTTTGTTTTGTTTTGTCTTTGGTTGTTCTTTTTTATTTTGTTTGTTTGTTTTATTATGCTTTTCCTTTCACACACTTTGCAAGTCAACCAAAAATTAAAACGATTTGACGCACTTTAAGCTCAGATCTGTATATATATTTCGCTGCTTTAAAATGTGTATCAGGAAGCGTAGCAACTGTACTGTCAGCCATCATTTGTATCAGTGTACGAGACGTCCCATAATGCACCTCCCATTTAACTTCGCCACGTGACGACCACATGACCACCATACTGTCATGGCTGCTACCGTAAGAAATGTGGATTTGTTCCGGGAATTGCAGACTTGAAGCTTCTGTAAGTTAAAAACAGAAACATCATTTTATAACAATGTGAAAAGTGTACTGACTTCCTTAAAGATGTTGTTTGTTGAAAAACTCACCCTTGCAATTCATAAAAATAACCCTTTGTTGTTGTCCGAAAAGATCTTTAATATTACCATTGACAAAATTTTCAGTTGTTTTTTTTTTCCTTTTTGTAACCCGTATTTCCGTAACTAAAATACTGAAAGGGATAGCAAATTTAATATTTTAACTAGATTTTTTGGTCACGTGAGTGCAGATTAAAGATGATAATGAGCTGATAGTGAGTACAGCGAAATGTTGAAGGAAGGATAAATTTAGTCAGAAAATGTAATTAAGACCATTTAAACCGAATAATTAGGTAACAATTTTCACTAGATTATGGTAATTTGTGTTCAGT
Organism: Mercenaria mercenaria; assembly: GCF_021730395.1. Classification (NCBI taxonomy): domain Eukaryota; kingdom Metazoa; phylum Mollusca; class Bivalvia; order Venerida; family Veneridae; genus Mercenaria; species Mercenaria mercenaria. The sequence continues at coordinate 9,479,345 of NC_069377.1, read as the reverse complement.
TATCATCCTAGATCTATAAAGACTAATATAAAGATACATATATTTTAAGCACGCTTTTTCTTGAGTGTTTTTAATGCTATTTTATGAAAAGTAGTATCAACTACAAAATTTAAATTCATCTTAAAAATATATTTATTTATAAAGTTTATTATATATTGCAACCAGAAAAAAAAGTTCTGTTCTGTTCTGTTTAATTAGCGCCTTCTCGGAAGTGTCAATGGCTCTTTCTTCAACTCTTCTCTAAAAGAAGTGGAGCCAGATGTTACAGGTTTTATGATTTATCACTCGGGCGATCGTCTACTTTTTTGAAAATAATATTTAAAGATTCTTTGCGTTGAGCGGTATATAGCTGCATCACAGTCGCATGTAAAAATAAATGTTTGCTAAATATTTATAGAATTTATGTATAATAGGTAATCTGCAGCAATTTTCTTTTTGTAACATTTATTTCACGGCAAGCGGATGTGATTCCAGGATACAAAACAGTATATACTTTTTCGAGTTCTCGCCATGGTCAATAATATTGACAGTAAGCATTGACCTGGCACTCATTCATCTTCAACAATATTTTCGAGCGTTAACCTAAATTGTTAACCAATGACATGCTGTAGTTTTAGGCTCTCTGACTTCCACACACGTAACCGTGGTTTCAGTCAAATCACATTTTTTAAATTCAGTGTTGTGTAATTTCATCGATATTGCTTTTATTTTTATATTATTTTATATAACATATTTCACGCTTTTGTTAATGTTTTTTAATAGTGTTTATTCTATGATTTCACTATTTTCGTATACTGACACCAAGTTGCTTGAATTGTTCGTTGAATGAACGAACACTTTCACTCCTGGATTTTCCAGAAAATGTTTGAAAATTTGTCTTTAGAATGTGTTAAAGAATTAAATCGACATTTTGTACAAGTTTTACTCTCATACATGTAGAAGAATGGTATCGAACCGACAATACGGAAATTTGCAGCTGAACGTTTATCGATGTTAATTAAGAAATGCATATCTTGTACTGGTTTTCTGATAGATCATTCCCTATTTCGGTTCGGACGCAGAAAACAATTTACGCAAATATAAGGGAATATTCATGAGTGCTAAGTGAATACTTACGCACATTCCGTGCATTTTTGCGATGAGGTATATTCTTTATAAGGTTATAAGCGAATATTCTTTATAAATAATCTTATTTATGAAGTAATTTCTGCATTGCATAGAAAACTATCTATTGAAAATGTTATGCTTAATCTTTGTAGAGTATAATTTTCGATTTTTTGAAGTGTGTAGATTGTGCGAGCATTGGAGCCATTTTTTGTACCATCAATTCCAGTTTGATTATTTGTTTAAGGTGTGTTTCTTTTAATCTAGCCACGGTTATAACAACGCATACACGACTTTAGTATCATCAGTTCAAGTTTGATGATTTATTCAAGGTGCGTTTTTAATCTAGCCATAGTTGCTAATCATTCGCGGTTGCCATAGAAACTTTTGTTTATAATAAGATGATAAATGTGATAAATCAATGTTTCTCGAGAATACTTGCAAATAACTTTTAACGGTATATTCTTATTGAGTGGCTTGGCGGTCAATAGTTAAAACTGTTGCCGAAGTCCGAGGACCGAGATTCAATAGCTTTGACTATTGACCGACAAGCCATTCAGTATGTGTTGTTGTTTTACATGACATCAGAAAATAATTAATTGCCTTATTTTTCAAGTTTTGACTTTAGCTAAGCATGATATGGTGTTGAACCTAAAACCGATCTACATCACAGACTATGTACCGGTCTATATCACAGACTATTTACTGGAGATTTATATAAAGAGTCATGTTATGATTTTAGTTTTTGGTATCAAATGTATACACCTGACTTCTGAAAATTTAACTGATTAATATTTCCATATTATTTGTGGTATTTCTCTTAGATGTTTACATTTTCAAAGATCAAACTGAAAGATTACAATTATACAAATAAAAGTAATTTTCTAATACCTCCCCAGAGTGCAGTGTTGATAGAAGTTAACAAAAAGCAATTTAATTCTATTGATTCTTAATTTACCAAGTGCACATAGTGCACGTCTTCCTGCAGATCTGTCTTGATGGGCTGTACCTGTATATCTATGGCAACTATTTTAACTGTCATCTTTCTTTTTATTACCTTATATATATTAAAGTCATTGCCAATAATTCATTCTCGTTTTGGACCAATAGTACCAAATGGTGACTTTATTTGTTGCATATATATAATTGATGCGGCGTATCATATGTATGGAAGTCCGGTGAGTGTGCCGTGTTTTTCAAAAAAAAAAATTTTTTTTTTAATTTTATTTTTTTACTGAATTGGTATAGTGTAACCTAAAAGTTGAACAGGGGGTGAAATTGAAACAAGTTTAGATGATATCTGGTAAAATAATCGCAATTCACAAAAAGCCCTGTTACAAATTAGGTGCATCAAAAAGTAAAATATAGTTTGGGTGCCAGCGTATTTTTTTATCTGTACACTGATGATAAGCAATGATAAATTCAATTTGAAAATCAGATATTTAAAGATCCTTTTATAAAGTATGCCGTATTTATTAGGCACTATTTCGTCACTAAATTAGAAAACTGTGTAACTGTACGTTTTGTTTAGTTTATTATTCTGTATTTTGTCACCAGATATCATCTAGATCTAAACAAAGAGGAGATGAAGATTTTTGTCATTCCAGTGCCATATCTACCTTTCAAAAAGATAAATTGATAAAAGGAATTAAGCTTTAGACATAGAAATTAATTCTAGATTTGATTTTGTATGTATTCATGATGATGTACTTTGTGCAGGTCGAAATGCTTCTATTTCTTCTTATAATTTCAGGAATAAATAAATGTCGGGTACTATTACATGACATTAGAAATAGATTTTCACGTTTCTTTCTCACATCCTCTTTATTTTCTTTTTGGTGATTTTGTAAAAAAAAGCTTATTTCTCGGATTTCAGAATATACTATTTATGTGTGTCTTATAAAATAATGATCATGAATACAACAAGTGATTTATGAATTACCAACAATACACACGAGAAAATGTAATTGCAATACCTCCGAAGATTTTATTAACAGGATACCTGCCCATGTAATTTCAAACAGACACATTAAAATTACAACAAGGAAATACCGCAGAATAACGGTTGCATACATGTAAGAGCTTGGACTGTTTTGTATTCGCCCCTTAAGTGTATTCTAGCATAAAACTGCTTTTATTTTCCATTTTCGGGGGTCTTTTAACAGGAGAGAAAACGTGTGTTAACAGAGAGATTCTCGCGCTCACGTGCTGTTATAACACCTTTTTATATATGCGCGTTCCGTGGCAAAGCATAAACGTATTACGGCCCCAAAACGGATAATTCAAAAGGAAATGACGCCAACGTGAAAAAAACAACATAGAATTTACCGCGCATTTCATGGAAATTTAATGACGTTGTAGGATAATATATTCATTTACTTGGTTTTTACGCGTTTTATGCTAGAATAGCGTTAGCGCATGTTCTTTTCGTGTTATAACATTTCCAGAATCCCTCAACACTAAAAAAATGCGTTATCCCTACATCAGTAACTGTATCTAATTCGGGGTGCACTTTCTCATGATACATTATATTTTGACAGGTTGAAGATGTCTCATACTAATAACTGCCTTAAGGTCTAATTTATCATTATAATTATTTTGGAAAAAATATATCGTGTTTTTAGTAATTTGTATCATTTGTATAGCTTAATTTTACAGTGTGAACACATAATATTATTTCATTTTGAACACCCTAAGCTGTAAAGGAACGGTAAAATATTGCATTTTCATGCCTTGGCTGGCACCTGCTGAAACATTTAAACGTTTAATAAGTTCATATAAACACCGTTTGAATTTATCTATCAATAAATCCATTTATTGGGGTTTTTTATTTATTCAATACGTAAATTGTTTTGTATTCAAAGTTTAAAATTGTAAAGAACACAGAAGTCTTCTCTGCACTGTAAACATATGGCGGCGGCCATTTTAGTTTTGATGACATCATGCCGTCATGTACTAATGACTGGACTATTTTATTTGTCATATACCCTGTTAAAAATGTTTCATTTTATATACATGCAATTTGATTTTAAATCAAGCCTGCCGTCTTGCTCAGCGTTGCCATGGAAATAAAACGGCTGCCATTTTGGTCAAATGTTGAAATGTCCCGATAACTAAAAACGCATTCCTATCTCATTTTAAGCCAATTTTAGAATTCATCCATTGCCTTCAATGCGTCCAGAAGATTTACAGAAACAACGTTAAATCAATGCTGTTGTTCCCTTTAATTATCTCATTACCGTCTGCTAAGCCATCATTGTTTCTCAATTTTCCATGTTTAATAATTCAATATGATAGTGGTTTTTTGCTATTATATTGGCTAATGCAAGTATATCATTATGCGAACCTAATTGTTTATCCATTGATTATTGTAATTCTCTGTTAAAGCAAGGATTCTCCTTTTACGAGATTAAGGTTGCAACGTTTTTGATTTGATGAAATTATATTCAACGTACAACGAAGCATTTATAAATTACAAATCATATGCATGAGACCTAAAAATAGCTTTTGTTTCCGGTAACTTGCCCCCAAAAAACAGGGTAGGTAATTAGGTTTTTTTTTACAATGAAGAAGGAGCAACACAAAGTGAAAAGTATATAAAATAGCGAAAATATCGAGAAAAAAATCCAGCGTCCTAAAACATTTAGGGTCGCGGCAAATTTTTAGGGTAGGTCAGGATACCGGAAACAAACAATTTTTAGACCTGAGACATTGTACTTTCAATGACATTCACAGAAGATTTGAATTGCAAGATACTGAAATTAAATTCTGCACTTTTTAAAAATAAATCTACACTTAGTCTAGCGGAATAGATAATACAAACAACCAAATCACCAATATTTTAACATCCACGATTAATTGAATATGGAATAATCATAATTAGAATGTCTATCGCCACAAATTTAAATAGCAGTAATACATAGCACATGAGAAAATATGCTTTTAATATTATATATGTACACAATATTACATAAAACCTGTGTAACTACTATATAATGAAGAATTTATGCTGTGTTAATCTATAATTTGCAAGGAAATGTCGTGCATACAATCATAGAATGTATAGCGTAGTCAATTTGTATGCAATGTATGTAACAACATAACCTACTGTTTGTCGTAAACAAGAGAAAAAAAAATCCCTGAGGAAGGCTTAACGCCGAAACGTTGGTATTTAATAATTATCTACGAACAAACGCTACACGGGTTGTTGTTGATTTTTCTTAATATTCGTGAACAAGAGAAAATTTAGCTTTATATTTATTTCAGCGCTGTAACTATTTGTCACATAAGATTGCTGTAAGTTACGCATGCCACATGGTATTTGCGAATTTCTAATAACACACCTATATATACAAACTATTTGCTCAGGATGACATAAAAAATTAACTATTTATACTTTCATTATATATTTACTACATATATATATTTCACCAGTCCGTTAACTTTTTGTTGAGTAGATAACGGCCAAGAGCAGTAATATTTTTTGTAGATGTTCCTGTCTGAATTCTCTGTAATAGGAACAAACAAGTATAAATAGTAATCTATTTCAAATGTATTCATGTGACATTTTAAACAAATAGTCTTATTCTATTCTATCAACATATCTAAATCTATCTCCCTATGAGCATACCATCTAAAACGTGAGACGGCTATTCTGTATTTTGAATATAATAACGGTTACATTTAAACGCCTGTGGTTGTTTTGTAACAGTCCTTTTTGTACAAATGATAATTGTAACTGTATCTAATTCCGGGTACAAGTGATTTGACAAGTTAAAGACGATGTTTTATTAATTATTGCCTTAAGGACCTGACTGTTTTGTAATTATTTGATATTAAAATAATTATTGGAAGTCCTATGTACAGTGTCAATTAAATGCTATTTTAGTGCATTTGTGTGTTTTTAGACCGGTATAAACCACTTTGGGATTTCTTGAAAATCCGTGAATCGCGCTGTATACCTTTCGTGCTCTAATAAGTCTGGTCTTTTAGCATTTCTGTATCTTCTTTACCAGTTTGGTGCAGTTGGAAGCCGCGCAATGCTACATTGCCTTGAAAGCATTGCGTGCAAACGGTTAAAATTATAATGCGAAACCAAATATAAAACGAGAAAAATCTCTCATAAATACAGGTCTTTGAACATTATCATAAAAAAAATAAAAACATTTTAATGACTGAATAAAAATATATATCTCTGTAGCGAAGCATTTTCAGCGGACACCGTATCCTTATCGTTGACATTGAATAACTGATAAAGGTGTTCGTAAAGAATTGTAATTTTCTTGCTTAAATCTGTGAAAAAGTGTCATATTTTGTACCTGGTTTCTTAAAAATGTATATTAACAGAGATTTACATGTTTTTGATCCGTTATGTTTCGATTTTCGTTTAAGTTATCTATATCCGTTTAATTGAACTACGACTCGTGCATCTTGCAAATTTACAGACAAGGTAAAGTTTAATTTTAAGCCGATGAAAACAGTATAAATTTAAATGGAAAGTAACAGTCGTTATTATACGAAGATGTTATTGCTATTTATCAAACTTATACTTCAACTGTTATGATGTAATGACATATACGCCAATACGTATAGTTATTATACGGATATTTTTGGGGTTTTTTATTTTTAACTCTTGGATATATCTTAAATCATTACAATCTTTAATTTCATTAACCAAGTACTCCATAACATGCAATCGCGGTATTTTCAAACCAAAATCTATGCTTTGACTGTTAGATCTCAACTTTTGCACGAGCAAAAACAATCTTATATATTCTTTAACACTCTTAAACACGAGTATTATTTTTTCGAGAAAACTGTAAAATATTCATTTCACTATAAACGACACAAGATAAATATTCATAAAAGGGGATAATGGATAAAAAAATCTTAAACTTACCACTCAAAACACTGAAACAAAGTACTATAACTTTTAAAAGCGCCAGCGCTCTAATTACATCCATTCCTCTAATAATTTCTTTGATCATTAAATATTTCAATATTTGCGCATTTTCATCATGCGGATACTTGCATATGTGCCGAAGGTAAGATGGATGACAGAATTATGACTGATATATATAACTGTGAAACGTGTGAATCATTTTCCGATATAGTCCTTAGGCAGTATGTATCAAACTCATGTAAGTCATTTTTGTTCCTCTTCTATCAATTGTTTTTGTCTCTATTCGTTCTTTTTAAATTTTGTCGGGCTTACTTTATTGAAAACGTAATTTTTTTCTACATTGGCTGGAAACTACACTGGAACCTAAAAAAGATGGTTAAAAATAAATATATTTACACAAAACATTTGTTAATAGATTTATTAAGTGAGACATACCAAAAACAATAGGTATTTAAAGGTAAGGACTTTTCATTAGTCCAGTAAACTACACACTATTATAAAGATTCATTCAGCTCTAAATCTTGAATTTCACTAATTATAAGACTACTTCTCACAATGGTATCTTGAGGCAACTTTAGATTTACTGTCTGTGTATGGGTACTTAACCTATAACGCATTTCATTGACAATATAGCATAAATCCATCGAATTTATTTATACGTTTACACTTTTTCGATGGTAGAGTGTTTTTTTTCTGTTGATATCTCTTGTTTTGTTTTTGTTAGGTGTAATGTCACACCAACAGAATCCTACGACATTATGGCGACTTTTCGGCTTTTGGTTGCGGACGAAGACCCAAGGGCATTATCTCAGAAACGAGTGGGCACCATGGTAGAACCATCGACCTTCAGTGGGCCGGCAGGATTGCTTCCACATATGAAATAATTCTACACCCAAACGACATTTCGAACCCACAGCGGTTAGGGGCAAGCAATTCGAAGTCAGCGACCTTAACCACTCGGGCATGGCGGCCCCTTCTTTTGCGTTCTGAAGGCTACCGACCAGTATTGAGGATACCAATATTCAACTACAGGAGGCTCGATTATTTCAATACCGTTTTTCTTACTTGTGAACATAAGTGTATAGTTATAAAATTCGAACATTTTGTAAAAGTGTTTACACAATACTACCTGTTACTGCAGTTTCGAAAAAGTCTTATAAAACTGTGATGTTCAACAATACAAATAAGATATCAATGTAGACAATACGTACAGTACAACCGGTAATTTCGCATCAAACTTTGTATGTTTGTATTTCAGTGAAATACCAAAGGATTTCGCCATTATCCGCCCTGATGCGATTCTGGCACACAACTAGCATACGTCCGTTCCATGATATAGTTTGAGTAGCCAGCAAATTAAAAAGCACAACAATTAATATGTTGAAAAGAGAAATATTTATCAAACGTATGCACCTGAATCAATTCCTTAAAAGCTGACACTCTGTAAATAGCAGTATCGTAGTGAATATGTTCACAAAAATCATAACATTGGCATTGACATTGTAGAATCAAAATGTTACTTATTTTGCAAAATAACAAGCATTGATTTTGTATATAATAAACACTGGGATGAATAAGAAATGTACAACAGCTGTTAAACTTACATTTGATCAATGTTTCTTTTTATCTTAGTTAAAAACATCCAGATGCATGCTTACTTAAGAAACCTGACGCATTGCATTATATCAACAGGCAATTTGCGGGTGTAACTTGAATCAATCTATGTCTGTTTTTAGTTCCCTACCAGTGGAACACCGGAGGGGACTATAGGAATGTCCTCCGTCCGCCCGTCCGTCCGCAAACCTGGATCCTGCGGTAACTCAAAAAGTATTCAAGCTAGGTTCATAGAACTTGGTATGTGTAAAGAGGGCAATATGTTAATTGAACTTGTAGGTCAAAGGTCAAGGTCACTGTTGAATGTCAGGTAAAACTTGTTTCTGCTCCATAACTTTTAAATGCACTGATGGCTTGTGTTTGTGCTACACACAAATGCTCCCGATGATGAGACAATGTGTCAACGCATGATCTATGCTAGTCGGTTAAAGATCAAGGTCACTGTTCAGGGTCAAGTAAAAATGTTTCTTCTCCATTACTTCTAATTGCATTGAAGGATTGTTTTAGTACTACACAGAAATGTTTCCATGATTAGACTATGTGTCGCGCACATGACCGATGGTTGTCAGTCAAAGGTCAAAGGTCAAGTTCACTATTGAAGGTCAAGTAAAATTTGTTTCTGCTCCATTACTTTTAATTAAATTGAAGGACTTTTTAGTACTACACAGAAATGGTCCCCATTATAAGACTATGTGCCGCGCACATGACCCATGATAGGGGTCAAAGGTCAAGGTCACTATTGAAGGTCAAGTAAAATTGTTTTTACACTGGTAGGGGACTTCTGTATTGCCACTGCAATACTCTACGCAAAGAACATCTTGCACAGACAATATTGTCATGAGAAAAACAGATATCAAATAGAGTTATTATAACAGTACCTTATTCTTAATGTTAAATTCTGCTGAAGTGGATAATAATTATAATAACTGAATTCGCGATGCCAAAAGTAAACTTTGAAGACCATCTGTTTATTATCATTAGTCGGTTTTTCACTGACTAAGTATTTCAAAACGGTCACGTAGTTGCTTGAAACCCAATAAAATCATAAACCTTCTACATGAAGTTATTTGAAAGAAGAATTGTACTTTAAAAAAAAAAGCAAAACATAATATCTAAAACTGTTATAAATGTAAAAAAAAAATGAAAGAAACATTCTCATGAGCACTACAAAATAAATTTGAATAGGAAGGTATCGCCTTGTCTTCTCGCAACAAACTGATACAATTCAACCTTCTGTAAACGCACAAGCAATCATTTTGAAAGAGGCGCCTCACTTTAAAACAACAAAATAATCAAAATGTTACACAAAATGAAAATAAGGCTAAAAACGACTATCAAATGGTAAGGAAAGACCCCAATTTTTCACAAAAATAATTTACATTCACGTTTACTCTTAACGCATGCCAGATATGAATTAGTACTTAATTAGCTGTATTCACATATTACTACGGCAACTGTCGCAGTTGCTGCTGAGAAGAGGCAAGCTGTCAAACAGTTCCATCAAAAAGTCATTTCTGCAATTTTCACCAGCGTAGTGTTTCATTACATACTTTGATTAGAGCCTCAGTACTTTGTTTCCACCATTTTCGGAGCCTCGTTGTGGTTATTGATAATCTTTTTTATCATATGCTTTTTTTAGAATAAGAAGGTAAAGATACGGTCACCGTTCGCAAAAGCGACAGGTTTCATTTATGGCATTACGTTGAAACTTCCCGGATTTAAATTAACTCGTTTTGGACAAAAATTCGCTATTTTGCAAAAGGAAAGAATATATTTCCCATAAAACGGTAGAAGACCCGAAATAATAATCGTTAAATTGCGTATTCTCTATATGCGACGTCGGCCTTTTCCGGTTTTTACGGAAACTCATTTGCGTGTTCAGCTTCGTTAACTTCCGAAAAAATTAAACAGTTCCCTAAACTCAGATGGGAAAGATGCAGTATGGACAAGAAATAGAAACATAATGTATCGAATTGGGGTCTTTCCTCGTTTAAAGCTTTATTTCCTTTTTTTGTCACAAGACCTCTTTTTCCGTTACAGTTTCTTTTTGTTGCGAGCTTACTTTGCGATGCATGACTCTATGACTGTGTTTGGGGGTGCATTTTGCTTCCAGGAAATCTACCCTTACCTTTTACATGTACTTTCATTTATCCGTTGAGTTGTCACCAGCTATGCAATGAACGACAACAGAATAACACTTTTCTTATATATTTGTTCTATATGTACATTCATATATATTTCCCTTAAAACTCAACATATAATAGAGTCGCGCCATGAGAAAACCAACATAATGCGTTTGCGACCAGCATGGATCCAGACAAGCCTGCGCATCCGCGCAGTCTGGTCAGGATCCATGCTGTTCGCTAACAGTTTCTCTAATTCCAATAGGCTTTGAAAGCGAACAGCATGGATCCTGACCAGATTGCGCGGATGCGCAGGCTGGTCTGGATCCATGCTGGTCGCAAACGCACTATGTTGGTTTTCTCATGGTGCGGCTCAATATAATATAACAACAAATAATTTTACGTTTTCCTCAAACTGCACACGTTTTATTTTCTCATTTGAGTTAAGAGGTAATATTCCTTGTACGAAGGACTAGAATGCTAATTTACTTGCTTATAGTGAAACAATTAATAAATTTTGCACAAAATTGATATCTGAAATCACAGATAATATTTATTTACTTTGAACAAAATACAAATATCTGCGTCGAGCTCCTTAACCCACTGTTACAAATATAACACATTCTCATCCGTCAACGATTCAACATAGTCTAGACATGAATATGTACATTATGGTATGCGAAAAGTATAAACACTTATAATCACGTGGCTATTTAAATAAAATCAATGAGAATGAAATGACATTTTTTTTTTCATTTTTCACAGTTCATTTCTCAAATATTAGTCACAGAAATCTAAAATATACCAAAAATAAATTTCTAATATTTATAAATGCAAAACAAATGACAAATTTCTGCCGAGTTGTTCGTGGTTTACTTTAATGAAAGACCACTGCGTAAATAATCCGATAAAACCAGTCAGTAATGTTGATTCACGGTCAAGCTTATACAAGGATATTTAATCGCATGGCATGGCCATTAGCGACAGAAAGATGATGTGCAGCTTTCGGTCTGGTAGGGCAAGGCAATAGTCAAGGTAAATGATAAAGTAAGTCCACTCAGATTGTTTGTTGTTGTTTTTGTTTTTGTTTTTGTTTTTTGTAAGTATCACTATATTTACATCTGCATTAACTTATTGATATACCACTAGAATATTTAGATATAAATTGCACAATGCGACTATTTGCTAACGGCGCTAACATCATAGCGACAAAAAGTAAATGCTTAAAATCAATAAGTCCTAAAATACTAATTCAAGACAAAAGTTTTAATTATCTTTTTGAAAAATATAAAATCAGTATCAATACATTATCGCATATCAGAGGTATCCCATGGTTCCCTAATTGTCTTGAGATTTTGACGAACCTCTAATGAATGAGAATGTATGGATATGGCATTAAGGCCAGTAAAAAATTGTTTCCTTAGTAATATGGTAGAATAGACAGACTATCGGGAACATCTCAACCGAGTCACTTATTCCGGCTCGTCTCGACGGGTTGGAATTACCACAGCTCATGCTATCTCGCTTTCTGTGCAGCCGATTGCAAATGCATTAGCAAGCTGAGAAACAACTGTTGCAATGTTTGAAGCAAAAGGGAGACAGATATTTCGAGTGTAGGACAAAATCCCCTGCGGACAAAACCCCCTTCACTCATTTTGCATAGGCGGACAAAATCCCCTTCGCTGAATTTTACAAGGAGGACAAAAAACCCTTCATGTTTTTTACAAGGAGGACAAAACCCCCTTCGCTTTTTTTCACAAGGGGGACAAAAAAACGCAAAGGGGGTTTTGTCCTCCATGTAAAAAACGCGAAGGGTTTTTTGTCCGCCTTGTAAAATTCTGCGAAGGGGGTTTTGTCCGCCTATGCAAAAATGAGTGAAGGTGGTTTTGTCCGCAGGGGATTTTGTCCGGATCCCAGATATTTCAGTTTTGGTTATGTTGAACATTAGCATAGTAAACTGGCCCCTAACTAGCCTTCACACAAAAGCTAACCTTGTCTTAGTATTAACGTCAAACTGCTTAGGTGAAAATTACAGGCATGGTTTTGTGATTAAATTGTTTTACAGTTTGCCTCTCGTCAACAGCAAGTGCGACTTTTACCATGATAATATCAAAATCTAATTTACACATGAAAAACTTGGAATTGGAATTGATCCATTGAACCAGACTAGACTATTGGTTCCATTAATTTCCAGTTAATAAATGACTGTATTAACTACCTTGATTTGGACATAATAGGCACTGCAGAAACACATTTTAAAATTAATGACACTATATTCCTTGTAAAATATAAATGTTTGGTAATAATAGGCAAAACTTGCATGTTAATGCTTGGACGGGTTCTGGGGGTATAGGTGTTTTGGTGAAATATGACCTGTTTCAGTTTTTTGACATATCTGTAGAGAATGATAGGGAAGAAGGTATTCTTTGGCTTTGTTTAAAAAATAAGGTAAATAATGAATCTTTATAAATGTGTGTATGTTATTTACCTCCAAAGAACTCAACCAGGCAAATTGATGCATCTGTATTTTATGATAAGCTTTTGTGTAACATATGTGAATTTCAGAACAAAGGTGTCATTTGTATATGCGGTTATTTAAATAGCCATTGTCGCGATGAAGCCGACTATGTTGAAGGTGTTGGTTGTTTACCTAGTATGAGAAATGTAATTGATTATACATGTAATGAGTATAGCGATGTTTTTATTTATTTTTTAATTGGTGCAAACTATTGTATCTTAAATGGCAGAAACTATGTTACAAATGACTTTACGTGTATCAGGCCACAGGGATGTTCAGTAGTGGACAACTGCCTTGTTAGCCATGATGAGCTGTACTTGTATTCTGATTTTAAGGTCATTCGATCTTCAGAGTTAGTAAATAATGCAAATATCTTACAGCCAGCGGGAGTTCCAGACCATTCCTTTTTACAGTGGAACATAGCATTTGATTTTTATTATGTTGATTCTGACGTAAATTCAGGAAAACAGGATATTAAATTTGATATACAAAATATTTCAGATAGCTTTTTAAAAGATAATCTTTGTTTCAGATTTATTTGAAACTGTACATAATCTGGAACAAGGTTTTCGTTCACAGGTCGATACTGACGCTGCATATGAGACACTATGCAGAACAATAAAGCAAGATATGTATGATAAAATACCTGTTAAACGTACTGTGCTTAATAGTTCTCGCATAAATAAAAAGAGAAGGGTCGGAAAACCATGGTGGAATGATCCTTTAAATCTGCTGTGGATTAATGCCTGTATATCTGAAAAGAATTGGCTAAGTAGTCGATCTTACAGTATCAGAAAAGAGTTAAATAATATCTTTAAAAACTGTCGTAAAAATTTTGACAGGGAAGTTAAGAAAGCTAAAAGAATTTTTTGGTACAAACAGCAAGAGGAATTACACAACTTAGTAAAAAAAAGACCAGAACAAATTCTGGAAAACTATTGGCAAGACTGGTATAACCAAAAACAAAAATCATAAAATACCATTTGAATTTGTTGATAAAAATTGTGTATTGGTTACGGATCAGAATAAGGTTTTAGATCACTGGAAAGCTTCAAAGATCTTTTGAATGGTCCGTCTGCTGATGGGCCTGATATTTTATCTCGTGATTGTATACAGGATGAAAGGGAAAATTTTATCCCTCTGTTAGATAATAATATATTACTTTATGAAATTAAGAAAGCCATAGAAAAATCTGGTTTACGTAAGTGTTGTGGTTTTGATAATCTGCCATATGAAGTTTTCAAAAATGATACATCTATTTCTTTCTTACATGTATTTTTCAATGTATGTTTTGAAACCGGTAAAATACCACGGGATTGGGGAAAAGGTATTATTAACCCCATTCCTAAGTCTAGTACTACTGGCCTGTTGAATCCAATGAATTACCGTGGCATTACTTTCGCACCAACAATGTATAAGCTATCCTGTTCTGTTATCAATGAAAGATTATCATCTTGGTTAGAGGAAAATTCAAAATTGGTAGATGACAATTGATCATCTATCTACCATTACCTCTTTTATAGAAACTAGATTAAAAAAGAAACTTCAAACTTATGCCGCATTTATTGACTTTAAAAGGGCTTACGACTCAATCGATCACTCAATTTTATGAAAGCATATTTCTGACATGGGTGTTAACTGTAAAATGTTACATGACATGTTATCAAATCATTATACTCCTGTGTTAGTTCTTGTATCAAATTGAATGGCTATACTTCAGAATGGTTTGATGTTAATATGGGTCTAAGACAAGGGTGTATCTTGTCCCCCGTTCTTTTTAATTGTTGTATAATGATCTGGCAATGAAAATCAATGCTGTAGGTCTAGGAATTGAACTAGATGATGGTAAAATCTTGTCAGTTTTATTGTATGCAGATGATGTTGTTCTCTTAGCAAAGAATGAACAAGATTTACAGAGAATGTTAGATATTTTATGTGATTGGTGTGACAGGAATCATATGCTTATATATGGGAACCAATATTTGTTAAGCAATTTAAATGTGTGGCAGGCACTTGGTGTAGATTGGCGTGTATGAGTAATTTAAGAATGAATAGTACAGTTAATAAATACTGTGTTAAGCTTGCTGGTAGAGCATGTAAAAATTGGCAATATAGAATAAAGGAACTTTTTGAAAAACACAACTGTGGTGAATTTTTTAACATAAACTGTGTATTGAATAAAAAGCTTTTGATCGATAGATTGGCCACCTCATACTTAAATGAGTATCTTGATACATGAATTGAGACACTACATACCATTAATAGCAGTACTGGTAGTGGAGGAAATAAATTAAGGACTTGCAGAACTTTCAAGTTTAATTTTGAGACTGAAGCATGTGTTAAAACAATGTTGCCTTATAAACGTAGAACAGCTTTCGTAAAGTTTAGATGTGGTGTCGCCCCTTTCAGACTTGAAATAGGCAGGTACGAGAGATTAGCTTTAAATCAAAGAATATGCAGAAATGGTATTGAAGATGAAAAACATGTATTATTATACTGTCAGAAGTATGAACATATTTACCAAGGCAGTGTATATGGATGAACAATTTGTCAAATTATCGGATGAAGGTAAAATGTCGTTTATTTTTTCTAATCCGGAAATTGTGAAATGTGCTGCGAAATCCTGTTTCTATACTCTTAAAAGTAGGACAAACTGTTTGTACACCTGAGAATTGTCGTTTTATTTCATTTTAGTACATAGGTTATTTTATCTTTGTTGATAATGGGTAGATATTTTCTTTTTGTATTAATTAGCAGTTTTACAGATTCTAAGAAGTTGTTGCTAATCAGGCCCCGTGTTCACAAAACATTTTTCGATCTCAGCTGAGTTTGAGTTTGATATTTTAATATCAATTTTACAAAAGCTCCAAGGTTAAATTCCGTCTGAGACATACCATCAATACTGAATAGCCACCTGAAAATAATTTCGAGCATAAAATTAAGTTTTAAACATACTGTTTTGATATAAATGACAAATAAAGTTTCATTATCAAACTCAGCTGAGACTGAAAACGTTTTGTGAACACGGGGCCAGTTTATCCACGATCTGATCGGGGTGATAATCGATCTTTAAAGACCATTTTGTAAGTGCGCGATAATGCCGGTGTTCCTCATTCAGCTTTTACTACATCAACTGGATATTTTATATGCTTTTTAATACAACGATTAGCAATGGCTCCTTAGTTTTATCATGTAAATAGAACTTGAATATTGTGTAAAAAGAGAAGATAAATCTACTGGGCATATGAACAGCTATGACTATATAGGCTGCTGAGTTGTTTTTCTTTAATACTGTGTGGTATATTTGTGTGTGTATGTATATTACTTTTTTATGTTCGTGTACGTATGTATGTGTGGATATATGTGTATATGTTTGTCGGTATATATGTATGTATAAAATACTAGTGTGTTTTGATTACAGGGTAAATCTTGTTTTAGTTATTAACTAGTAATGTTATGGTTGTCATTTAATGTTTGATTAAATACTAGTAGTCTCATATAATTCTATGTCAAGAATGGTCATATGCATTTTTAAAGTTGTTTTTATGTTTTATATGGATTGTGTATGTATGCATGTGAATGAGACTCAAATGAATAAATAAATATATGTATATTTCTTTTTAATCACGTTCAGTTGCGGAGATACTTCGCATTTACTTGCAACACTCACATAAATTAAGTTCCCATATTATATTTTAGAGATAATGTATTCCAAACAAGGATTTTTCGTTGAATTAAATTATTGTTTGGAGTTAAGATGTGAAGGAATTACATTAAAAGGGAGTGGCCTCAGAAATATAAAAATACTCATCTGAAAGGCAATGGTTTTATTCAAGAGAAAATCCCTGTTTGAGATATATTATTGCGATTCTAACACATTAAGGACTTTACGCCGACGCCGCCCCCCCCCCCCCCACCCCAACTCTTATGGTTGTAAGAAGACATTGTTTCGCCGGCTCGACATACGATAGGTTGACGCTGATGCAAGTACACAAAATTTCGATGTGAATGCGCTTAATTTATATTGCCCTTTCGCACCATATTCTCGTGCCATCTCCATTTCGTTTCAAACTAAGTGCGATATTACGATACGAGGAGGCAAAAGCAAGAAACGACAGAACAGTAGCACTATGCAAAAGTGTCACTTGCACCAGAGCACAAAGAATATGTCATCTAGCCGAATCATGGTACCCGTGTTCGGAGAGTGTGTAGTTCTAGCATGCATACTGAACAATTGATAACAGATCTTCAAATCATGCACCATCACATTTTCTCAATCTTTCGTCTGTCAATGTTAATATTTAGCCTGCTGGCGGCAAGTGATTCTGCCTTTGCGATCAGTGCAGACCAAGATCAGCCTGCACATCCGTGCAGTCTGATCAAGATCTGCACTGTTCGCCATTCAGTCAATAACGTTTTGATATGCACCCTTTTTAAAAGTTAATGGTACTGTCCAAATTGAAAGGTGGACAAGTTCATTACAGAAATTTAGCAAGGTTAGGATGAAAGTAAAACTTGCACAGCCTTCTCTACTGACCTTCTGGTCCATGAATCGTGTCATAAATACAGGCGATATTCAGCAGTCAGATGACATTCAGCCTATGTAAGAAAACAATTCCAATGGAAGACCTGATGGTATTATATTCTGCAGTGGGTAACCAGGAGCCGGAACTTATAGACGAGAACTGTAAAGAATAAGAACATTACTCTTCTGCAAAATTGTTAAAAATCCCTTGAAGTGTTCAATGATGGCACTTACAAGATTGATAACTCAGTATTCGGTAAAATTAGGCCTATAGTTGTATAAAGTTCAAGGATACAGCATCAAAAATGGTTGTTAAGAACGTACTGAACAGTGTTAATTAACAACGTTTACCCGATGGAAACCAGTTTCAAGGCAGGCAAGCAATATGTACATGTATATGTAGTGCTACAGCGAAGGAGTAACTTAAGACGTCAGGAGACAGAGCAAAAAAAAAGCAGACCTTGTTCGCGATAAGGTTTTACTGACCTGACACTGCCTATAAACACGAGTTTGGGTTCCTACGAAAACTATAAACTTAGCATCTTATCTTGGATCATTGAAGGTCTAACACTTCTATATGACGAACACTTTTTGAAATTTGTATACGAGTTTGGTCTGAATCGCGACATTACATTAGTAAAAGAGCGCATGGGGGATTTGTTACGAAATGACACTGATAATATTTTTAATACTATCAATGACATCTAATTATAATTTGTGATATATATCATTTTATTTCTGTTAAACAAACCGTCAAAGGATGTGTTTCGGCAAACATGTACATATGTTTATACTTATGAATACTTTGAACTTAAATTATTTTTATATGAAATAATTAACAAATTACTAGGGCCTTAAGGCAATAATTAATAAAAACAAGCACATAACCTGTCAAATTACAATGTGTCATCAGTACCTATACTCCGGCTTAATTAAATACAATTACTATGTACATTTGTTGTATTTTCTGTATAATAAGGACTGATACAAGCCAGCCCTCGGTTTTAATTCCGTGGTAATTGGTTTGGGTAGATACTTTTTATTACAGAATTACAGTATATCATGAAATAATAAGCATGGTCACTTTTCAAGTTTAAAAATACTTACTCTTACAGAGAATCATAAATATTATTGATGGATATATAATTAGGTCCATGAAATGATCTTGTATCGGATGAATTGCGTTGACAAATTTTGTGACAGACAGCACTCAATGTCTCCCACACTAAATATGGAAGACGTAAATTATTTTGCAGTTTAAGGGATCAACCACAATTAAATGTAGCGCGTTTAACAGTTTCGAGACTACAGTGAAGACTGAAATATCACTTCCTTAACCCTTATCCTGCTAAATTTCTATAATTAACTTGTCCAGTTTTCAATTTGGACAGTACGAATAACTGTTAAAAGGGGTGCTTCTCAAAAAGATACTGACTGAATGGCGAACAGTGCAGAACATGATCAGTCTGCACGCTGATCTTGGTTTGCACTGGTCGCAAAGGCAGAATCACTTGCCGCCAGCAGGCTAAGGGTTAAGAATTGTAGACGCATGTTCTAAATACCTTTACAGAAGAAAGAGCATAAATGGAAACACGGTGCCATTCGGTAGGCTTTAAGTACCGCCTCATAAGTCTTTTTGTATCATAGCTCGGTGTTTTTTGTTAACAAATTTGGTGCAGGTAAATCGTATACACCGAGTGTAGGGTGCGGTAACTAAAAGTGTGCAGGTATTTAATACCCGCACGCTAGTTACCGCACTGTTGGATAGGAAAGTATGCCAGCGTGTCTGGAACAGTATATTTTATTGATTTTCTGCTCTCACATTGGTTTATTTTACCTGGGCTTCACACGTTTGTAAAGCAAGGATTTTAAGTACTCACTGAACTGCTGTATATTGCAATGTGGAACGCCTACTGAACTACCATATATGGATGGCTTTGATACAAAACAGAAAGAATATTAAAACTCTCGGGTAAACAATTTATACTCGGGTGCTACGCCCACTCGTACAAATCGTTTACCCTCGAGTTTTAATGCTCTTTCTATTACTTAATAACGTTTTGTATTTTTAAATATACATCTAACATTCAATGAATTTATTCTCGTATTTTACTGTATCTGGACATATTCAGCTTACATTAAATAACAACAGCTCCTCAAAGTATATCAAGTCAAGTGAAAAATTATGATCTGTAGTCAGAAAATAAGCTTGTTCAAATTTATTACCAACGAGGTAGACAATTAGATATTTCAGCGGTTCCTTATGAAAATAAAACAAACGTTAACAATGGTGTACAGAAATCATTTATCTTTACCAAAAGATCTTTACAATGCATCGATACAAACTGAGAGAATTGGTGACATTTTAGTGTATCTCGTTTTAAAAATCCTTCAATAACGCCCTAATACAAGATCGTTCTGTTAGATTTGTTTTCAACAATTTTCTTGCAGCTGCATCTATTACAATAATTATATGTACTACACTTTTCTTTGAATAAAGATGACAAAGTATCAAAGATGCGTCTCAGCTGTTAACTCCACTATGTTTATATAAACTAATCAAGGAAATTGTTTAATTAGTAAACAATCAAATTCCTTTGATATCTTAAAATAAAGTAATTTGAGCCGCGTCATGAGAAAACCAACATAGTACGTTTGCGACCAGCATGGATCCAGACCAGCCTGCGCATCCGCGCAGTCTGCTCAGGATCCATGTTGTTCGCTGTCATAAAGCTCCATAAAATGAGCCGCACCATGAGAAAACCAACATAGTGCATTTTTGACCAGCATGGATCCAGACCAGCCTGCGCATCCGCGCAGTCTGCTCAGGATCCATGTTGTTCGCTTTCAAAGCATATTGCAGTTAGAGAAACCGTTAGTGAACAGCATGGATCCTGACCAGACTGCGCGGATGCGCAGGCTGGTCTGGATCCATGCTGGTCGAAAATGCACTATGTTGGTTTTCTCATGGTGCGGCTCATTTTATAGAGCTTATTCGAAACAATTTCTCGTCAGTTTTCAAGTTATCTCGGATATATATAATATTTATTTCCCTATGGAAACTATCTATTGGTGGTAAACATTATATAACTTTCAATAATTTTATAACATAAGCGTCTTTGTCACAGACATAGATTGCAAAGTGATAAACTTAATTGCAGAAACAATTTGAAGTCATGACAACAAGCTTAAATATAATTTCAGTCATATGAATGTCCTTCTAAATGAGGATAGCATTCTAAATGTGGTTGTCGTTGTATTATTTGCAACAATATGTTACTTTTCGGAAACAAATACTTTTGATATGCAATGTATGTGTTGTTATTACTAAAACCGCACTATTTTGCAATAAATTTGCTTGCTGGTAGCCTTTTTGAATAGTCTGTATACCATTTACATAATAATAATAGCTATTTAGCTTTGTATGTATTATCTTGCCTCCTACAAGTTTCTTGCATTTCTATTGATCAATAGACGTCACGTGGAGACAGGATATATTCCATATCCTGCTAGTACATTTTAAGTATGAATTTTGATTAAAGAAATGGCTGACGCTTTGTTAATTTACAAAATATTAGATTATAGGATGTAAGTAAAGGGTAGTCGGCAAGATGAAATCGTTACACAGCTTGTTGGTGACAGGATACGGGATATACGCTGTCTCGAAAATCCATATCATGCGAGAGCTTTGCTCTCGCCTGATATGGATTTCCTCAACAGCGTATATCCCGTATCCTGTCACCAACAAGCTGTGTAAATAAATATGCATCCGATATGAATTTAATGGAGAGTAAGAATTAGTATGTTATTTTATACATTTACGAAATAATACAATAAAACTTTCAGTTTTGGCAAATTTGTAAACAGATAAATAAAGATATGTGAAAGGTAGAATATTCTATGATTATCGGGTATATTTTTTTTTCAATCGAAAGAAAATGGAAGCGCAAGTCAAAAGAATACACTTATTGAATGGCGTTCCGCTCAACAGTCAAAACTATTGATAATAGCTTTTACTATTTACAGGCAATGCTATTGATATTAGCTTTTACTATTTACAGGCGTGCCACTGATAATAGCTTTTACTATTTACAGGCATGCCATTGATAATAGCTTTTACTATTTACAGGCATGCCATTCAATAAGTGTTTTATTACATTATCTCAGAAAGATATTTTCACAGCATATTTTTCTTTAATTTTAGACTTATAACCCCAGTAAGCACATGTTAAAAAGGAACCATGCACGGGCATACCGGCGATATGTATACGGGAGTCTTGTAATAACATTCCGGTATACATGTACACTTTCTAAATGTTGAGATACTACTGCCATCCGGTGTGAGAGTGATGTAATGTGATAACAAAGTCAAATCTCGTTAGAAGAAATAGTTGTCGTTTGACATTTTACCATTTTTGATGGAAAGGTCGCTTTGTACAAGATTTTAACATTTTTGATGGAAATTCTACAAAAATGACAGTTCCTCGTCAAACTGTACAGAGGTGTTTATATTAATGACAAAGAATTGCACTGTACAAGTGTTTGGGGCTGGAAGAGTACACGCGTGGGCTCCTGTCTCACTGGCTGTTTTCAGTCAAACGTGAAAAACAAATATGGAAAAACTCATTAGAAAACTTACCGATGATAGCGTAAATGTAGTCAGTCGGCCATATTTATCCACCGCGTCTGCAACGAATCCTCCACCGCCGGAGAATTGGAACAACCGCTTCTGCGAAAGCTATGGCCAGTGTGACAATGGCGGTTAAGAAGTGCATCGCTAGTATGATCATCGGCATAAATACTAATAAAAACAAAATAATTTGGATTTGTTATTTTCAAGGCATACATTATACATACAGGCATTCATTTGTTGCTGTAGTTGTTGTTGTTTTCTTTTCTTTTTTCTTTCTTTTTTTTTCATTTGAAAAAATTCCCAATATCTCTCCAGGTCGGGACATGTGGAAAATAGTACCACTCTTCAATTAAATGTGTTTGATATTACATCTATACATACATACATACGAACGTATATACATATATTTACATTCGCCCTATTCTTTTCCATTGAAACTTTTGACGTTCATTTCGTATGAATAGCAAAAGGAAAGGCGCGAAAGTTACGTCATCGCTGCTTAGTGATAACCGACCGCTGTTTTGACGACGTCCGCGTATAGTCAGGGAGAACGTTCCTTTGATGGCATCGCAGTTGTTCCGTCTCGTGAACAGAATGGCCGAGAAGCTGATTTTAATGTTAAATGCTACAACTTATATGTAATTCATAATATTATATAGTCTACAAATGGAAAGGGTATATAATGTAAATATAAGAAATGAAACTACTTTTTTCGGTGTTCATGCGAAATGAACGACAGAATAGGATCGGCAAATTAAACATGAATCGTTAGCGCGATTCATGGATTTGCCTATCCTATTCTGTCGTTCATTTCGCATGAACACCGAAAAAAAATCATTTCATTTCTTAAATAATATCCATAAGTTAGTCTTTTGTTTCGATTTCGGCAAGACCAAAACAGAGGAATATTATAGACTGACATATCGCATACATTATTTAACTTTTTGACCATAATTTAATAATTTATGTGTTACTTTGCTGAATCTTATCTGGTTACTTCCGAATCAAAGCAAGATATTTACATTCGCCCTATTCTTTTCCATTGAAACTTTTGACGTTCAATTTGTATAAACAGCAAAAGGAAAGGCGCTAAAGTTACGTCATCGATGCTTAGTGATAACCGACCGTTGTTTTGACGACGTCCGCGTATAGTCAGGGAGAACGTTCCTTAGATGACGTCGCAGTTGTTCCGTCTGGTGACATAATGGCCGGGAAGCTGATTTTAATGCTAAATGCTACAAATTGTATGCAATTCATTATATTATATAGTTTACAAATGGAAAGGGAATATAATGTAAATATAAGAAATGAAACTATTTTTTTCGGTGTTCATGCGAAATGAACGACAGAATAGGATCGGCAAATTAAACATGAATCGCTAGCGCGATTCATGGATTTGCCGGTCCTATTCTGTCGTTCATTTCGCATGAACACCGAAAACAATCATTTCATTTCTTAAATAAACTGTAGTTGGTGATCCATGCGTGTAACATTTGTTATAGTGAATTGTAACGAATTGAC
Organism: Mercenaria mercenaria; assembly: GCF_021730395.1. Taxonomy (NCBI): domain Eukaryota; kingdom Metazoa; phylum Mollusca; class Bivalvia; order Venerida; family Veneridae; genus Mercenaria; species Mercenaria mercenaria. The sequence continues at coordinate 9,455,405 of NC_069377.1, read as the reverse complement.
ATAATTACAAGTAATATCTACCCATTAGTATGGATAGCCATAGCTGTCTTATAAACTGAAATGTCATTATATTATGTTGATACTTATTTATATTTAGTGGATAGATCTTTACATAGAGTGGTTGTTACTTCATATTGAGCGGCCCTATCTATATAAAAAGTTGATTGTTCTTTATATAGCGTGGAAATGTCCTTATTTTAAGTAGAAATGTCTTGATATCGTTAGAGACTTCTTTTCTTAATGTCCCATATTAGTTATAGATACTTTAAGGGATACCTATTTTCTTAATGTTCCGTATTTGTTAAAGATACTTTACAGGGTATTATTCTAATGCTCCATAATTGTTATAGGTAATTGTTAAAGGTTCTACAAAGGATACCTTATTTTAATGTTCCATATTTATTACAATACTACACGGGATACCTGTTATTTTAATGCCCCATATTTATTAAAGGTACTATAAAGACTATAAAGGATACATCTTTTTTTCGGCGACGCCGTCTAAATTCGTTTTCGTTACCTGTGCCACGTGACTTCAGTTTGCAAATCAAACTACTTGATAACGCATTATAGATAATTTATCAAAATGGAAGATGTATGCAACACTCTGCCTGATTGGACGAGAGTGTCAATTTCTTTCACTCTGTTGATTGTCCTACGCTGAGTGAAATGTAGACAAAGCGTTTATCCTAAACGACGCTGTTCACAGTTTTAAAGCTAACTTTGGCTCAGTATATTTAGCAAGAATATTGATATATCTCAAAATGATAAGTAAGTTTAATAAATATAATAAAAACCTGTTCAAATACCAACATATATCCAATTAAAGAAAGAGCTGAATACGGTCTGCGTATCACATGAATAAGGGTGTGATAAGAGTCTTTTATGTAGAGAAGTGCTTTTTAAAAGATTTTCCTTGTTACAATTGTCGTCTGCATATGAAAAGGTTTCTTGCTTTTGTGACTTATTCAGATTGCATATTAAAATGAGTACTTGTTTGCTTTGATATATTTGTTATAAATTATTTAACTGATTTATTATATATGAATATTTTTCTTTAGTATGGTATGCAAATATTGAACTCAGTTGAAATCTGTTTTATTATATATATGCTATATAATGACTGAATCTCATTACACTGAAATGAAGGTGCATCTATGTGATATGACTACGGTGAAACTTTGCTTATGAAACAGAAATATTGAAATAGTTACAATTATATGTTTTGTTTGACCTTCACTTTTTTATAGGTGTGACGTCATTGTTCAAAGATTCATGAATAGCGAATATGCTTTTGTTAAAGCGGGATCAGTTGGCCTATTTTAGAAATAAATAAAAATAATAAATAAAAAATCCTTTAATTGATTTTTTCTCATGTATTCTAATCAAACTTGATTTGTAGCATCTTTATAAGGCCCGCAGCCAACTTTGTTCAGCTGGGACATTTGACCCCTTTTAGGGGCTGCTAGAGCTAAAACTAGAAATGCCTTTATACAGCGTCTCATGAACAGCTTGGTGGATCTTTGTCATACTTGGTCTGGAGCATCATTATAAGGTCCTCTTCCAAATTTATCTATATATGAACTTGGGCCCTATTAGGGACCACTATAGCTAAAAGTAGATATGCCTTTCTTCGCATTAACCACTAAAATGTAATGGATTTTTATCAAACTCGATAACAATATCGTAAGGTCTCCTGCTATTTTGTTACAAATGGGGATAGGGACCAATTTAGCTAAAAATATAAACACGTTTAATGACCCCTTCTCATGAACCGCTTCATGAATCTTCATCCAACTACTGCTGTAATTATTCGTCTTAGGATAAACGAAACAAAATTGCAACCCTACGAAACCTTTGCGAAAAATTAAAAGAGAACCATTTAAATTGTTAAAGTGCGGTGTTTAGTTTTGCAAAATGTTAGATGAAAGATGAATGTTAGATGAAAAATTCATAAACTTCTTTCCTTATTACAATTCGCCGACCATCATTTTTAAAGATATTTCTTGTTGATGCTTAATATTTGTTAAAGCTACAATAAAGGAAATCTCTTATTTCTATGACCCATATAGAAATGAACTTAATAAAAACAGTTGTCTGTGGAAATATTTGTTCACATCCGTTATTTTACTCTACTATTGCAATTGCAAAAATTAAAGTGTGTCATATACACTGTGGTAGATTCTATTTTATTGCATTGTAAGAGGTGAAGAACGTTTGTGTGTTACCACTTATATGTGGCTTGATTATAAAAACGAAATTTCTGGTTTGTTTTGTACATTGTGTATCACAAACTTGTAAGTAGAATGACTTTCATCCTCACATGCGGAACTTTATTTACATTTGCCTGTCCATGTCAGAATCTAATCCAGCCGTTTGCTCGAGGCCAAACTTTTCGCGTTTAAGTAAATAAACATAACCAAACTCTTACAAAAACAGTGAAAATATTTTTCAAATCAATTTTACTGTATTACATATAATCTAGATTTTGTTTTTGAAGTCTACCTCGTTATGGAAGATATGGCTTCTGACTGAACTGCAGATAAAAGAAATACTGTCCAAGAGCTGGCAACAGTTGGAATGAAACTCCAAACTAATGCACGAAAGTCAGAAATATATTCCGCCGTTGGAAATGGCACACGCAGTCTGTTCGGACTTGGCGCCGTTTATTTTGGAAAGTTGGTACCATTTAACCTTTGGCCCAGCCTTATTGCAGATAGAGTCTGTACAATGGTCTGTACAGGGGTCGCCATCGCTGGATCGTTTACTACCGTCAGATCTTAAGTTATATTTCATTTTATCGAGAAATACTACTTGAAAGGTATTCAGGTAACTCTAGATTAAGGACCGGCGATCTTCTGAAAAACTTTTCGACTCTATTGAAAAGACTAAAAACATATTAAAAGGAAAAGAAAAGTTCTTACTGCTGGAAAGGCTACTCACAATGTGACTGAAGTTGGTCTCAAGGTCAGAAAGAAAGCAGCAGTAGCATTGGAGAAATCAGGGGGTAACGCCGTTAGACTCGCAAGAACTACACAATTAGGAATGTTGTATCCCTTCATGATTTTTAAAGGCGACTAATATGGTCTGAATATATGGCGTTTTTGTATCACTGTGATTCTGGCAAGTTAGATTCCATACATCATATCTCTATTTCGATGTGAATGAGATGTGAAACCAAACCTTTTAGTCCTGTGCCATGTAACCTTTACGGTGTTGTTACGGCATAACGATAAAACCCAAATCAACACATGAGCTGTTCTTGTGATTCTTAAAGCGCACCGGGACTGAACTGTTTTGATATCTTCTAACCTGTGTAATCGGGTCCTTTTTGGTGCTTCAAGTTTTGATTTTTATAAAAATCAAATACAGGAACATTTTTGTGTCGTACATACAAATACCTGTGCGGGAATCTCCTTTAGGGGATACCCTTTATTTGTATTGCCCATTGACATTGGAGCGTGGTAGAGGTAAAGAGTGAGGTTAGGTCCGCACAATGATTAGGTTTAATCTTCAAAGTGGTATTATGAGACTGGTCATTCAAGGCGTTGCGGCACAGTGCTCCTTTATTTGTTCATTTCATCCTTATTTATAGTATGTTTTACTTTTTCTGTGTATTTTACTTTAATGTGTTAATTTGTGGTATGCAAGTCCGTGCCTGCATTGCCATGGGTTGCAATTTTGAGAAGCTGTGTACTTAAAACATCGCTTTTACATTTTTCGCCCCACCACCCTTCAAAAAACTTGTTCTGGAGAATGAAGGTGGTAGCTAAAAGTATTAAGTCCACATTACTCAAATCAACACAGAATTGCTTTTCAGCACAGGAAGTTGTGCACCTGGGGTCTCATACAGCCGTTTTTTATTTCACTCTTCAAGACCAAGAGTAATGGTCCTTGACTGAGGAAATATATAAAAGCCTGTGTCCTATGTTTATCAAATTGTGCTTGACCTAGATTCATGAAACGTTAGATAATTGTTATATAACACCTGAAGGTCAGAGTTACTGGCCTTTACATAGTGTTTAAAATCTGTGTTTCATACATCTTAAAAACTATTTTACAAAGAGTCGAGATACCATTCATAGTCACAGGAGTGAGGGCCCTGTGACCTATAGGCACACTTCTAGTTGGATATTCTCCTTGTGTGTGTATATATAACGCATCTTTTGATATTATTATTTGTTAAAATAATACCTTGATTAGATTAAGAGAGAGATTTAATGCATGACCTATGAATTGAGCGAAGATTCTGAGTGGTCTTTTGTCAGTTTCCCCATTTGTGCGATTTCTTCATAAGTTAGTTTTGTCCTCGGCTGCACGTTTTGCTTTGTCAATGCATTTTGCTAACATACAAGTAATGTACAAACGTAATGGTCACCTAAATCTGTAGTATTCTCTTAAGTCTGCAAAGTTTTCTATATGGACAGCATTATTGATTTTGACAACTTAACATCTTACAGTTTAGGGTCGCGCTTGTTAAAGAAATGGTCGCCTCACATTTTCAAGGGTATGAACTGAATTGTGGTTGTATTGTCGTATAGTATAAAGTGTGGCAGTGTTGACATAATTTATCTTGAGGAATATAAAACGAACACCACTGTGAGTAAAATCTGCAAGGAGATCGTATGGAAACGGAAAATGAAACCATGAAAAATGATATACTCGTTTTATTTCAGTCTGTTAATGAGAGGTAATAAAACCTGGAACACTAACATAGAGGACTAAAAACAAAGGCTTAACGGTTCGTTTAAGAAGTTATCTTTAAAAAACGATGTTTTCGTCTTTAAATTAAATCATTGTATGACTGATGCAAAGAAAATGAGCCCGAGTGATATGATAATTAATATGCTTCTGAACGACAACAATTTTATGCAAGTGAAAAACTCAACATAAACACGATAATAATGCAAAAATTAATATCTATATATACTTGGCGAAATCCACAAAACATGTTCCTGTTTTGTATTGTATTCACTATTATGTTTGACGCTGTGACGAAGGGAATCGGCTTGTATTGGGTAATAATTTCATAATTTCAGTCTTCATTTAAGAAATAATTTATAGCAAGAGTGTTTTATCACTATTTATGCACCATGGGCGGTTATAAGTCGGACGTAATAATTTCACGAGGGCGCAGACCGAGTGAAATTATTTGTACGACGTATTAACACCCGATTGTATAAATAAGTGTTAAAACACGGTTTTGCTATAAATTATTTCTTAATTCTAATATGCTTTTCTCTGTTAAAACACTCTTACGCTAGAATGACGTCACGTTAACGTGCGGTGACGTCAATGTTTTTGTTGCGACCAAGAAAGAGGCTACTTTATTTTATCTACTGGTCAGAGACCACCAATTCAAAAAGTACAGGGAACTTACTGGGAATGAGGTAAGTGTATACCTGGGAATAAGGTAACGTCTGTGCGTTCTGATTGGTCAGTCATGTAAACAAACCCAGGAAGTGATCATTTTTTCAAAATTGATATTTTTTCACTGCATTTACATTATTTTATTATACATTTTGACAAAATTTGCTACATTTTATGTGTATTGAAAAAAAGTTTTATCAAACGAATTTCTCCCGCCATGCCAACGATGTAAACAGGAGGTCATCTCATTCACACGAAAATTACTTAAATAAAGTATCACTATTCATATGTTTTTCGTCCGATATTTGGTAGAACTAAGATAGTTCTTGAAAAATATGTAGTTAGATATACATGTTTCGATGTATGGAAGGCCGCACACGCCATAATGTTATAATGTAAGTCTATGGGAAAACAATTGGTGGTCTCTACCCTATATTAGAGCTAAAACATGACTTTCGTCGGAAGCCATCACAGGTAATGTTAATGGCCACAGATCTGTTGTAAATGATGTAGAAAGACGTTTTCGTGCAAAAATAAGCGTAAAATTTGAATATTTTTTAAATTTTGGCCTCTTTTTTGGACAAATGTGCCCGTTTGTATCTGAGCTTTTGGGCCAAAAAGGATCATTTTTATCTCTGTAATGTCAGAGAATGATCAAAATTAATAGACTTTATTTCTATTTTTTTACGGAATGAATCACATTTCAGCTTCCAAGTCAAATCCAATGCAGATAACTTAAATCTTCAGAAAAATTGCAATCAGACGAGGACAGGGACTGAATCTGGGCATATAAATTGGCTGGGGGTGACCTCAGTAAACTGTCCATATCTTTCTTAAAACTGAACATTTCTTGATGAAACTTTGTAAGACATTTGGCATTGGATCATGTTTGACAATATCACTGTAAAATTGGAAAATATGATACAAAACATTCATCTATAGGTCAGAGACCACCAATTCAAAAAAGTACAGGGAACTTACTGGGAATGAGGTAAGTGTATACCTGGGAATAAGGTAACGTCTGTGCGTTCTGATTGGTCAGTCATGTAAACAAACCTAGGAAGTGATTATTTTTTCAAAATTGATATTTTTTCACTGCATTTACATTATTTTATTATACATTTTGACAAAATTTGCTACATTTTATGTGTATTGAAAAAAAGTTTTATCAAACGAATTTCTCCCGCCATGCCAACGATGTAAACAGGGGGTCATCTCATTCACACGAAAATTACTTAAATAAAGTATCACTATTCATATGTTTTTCGTCCGATATTTTGGTAGAACTAAGATAGTTCTTGAAAAATATGTAGTTAGATATACATGTTTCGATGTATGGAAGGCCGTACACGCCATAATGGTATAATGTAAGTCTATGGGAAAACAATTGGTGGTCTCTACCCTACTGTTTTAGATTAAGGGCATATTAGAATCGAAATAATTTTTACCAAATCCGTATTTTAACACTATTTATACACTCGGGAGGCAGTACGTCGTACAAATATTTTCACGAGGGCGCAAATTATTACGCCCGACGTATAACCACCCATCGTGCATAAATAAGTGTTAAAGCACTCTTTTGCTATAAATTATTTCTTAAATAGGTGCACACATTGGCTCGTATCAGAATATACATATGCAATCTCTTCCAGCATGAAAAACAAACACAGCATACTGTACAACAGGTCAAATTTATTTTGTTCTAAACAAAAACTAATTTTGGTGCAAATTTCTTGAAATATTTTCTAAATTGATTGGAATATATTATAATATGTAAAATAAAATTAGGAACATTCAAACAATTATTGCAACATTTAGGTCATCCACTGAAAATTGTAAGGTCAACTTTAATGTATTTTACCAAACAGAATGCGTTGGCTGGTCTGGATCCATGCTGGTCGCAAAGCCAATATGTTGGTTTTCTCATGGCACGGCTCATGTATCTGTTTCATAAAAATCTATTTCCGTTTTATAATCAACATGAAAAATTACATTTACAACATTTAAAAATAGATTAGATCACGAGTTATCTAATGTAAAATCCATAAACCGTTCCTTCCAAACTGTATGTACAAAATCGAAAACATGTGGCGGTCCCTTTTCTGGACAACATTGCAGAGCTATATTCTACCTAAGAGTTAATGCCATTGTAACTAATATTTCGTTACCTTGAAACCTTGTCTGGAAGGTACAAGACCAATATTCTACTATAGAGTTATTGTCCACATTTTTAAACATGAAACTTGTTATATTTTCTGGTCCTTCGGGATCATTGATTTCAACTCATTTAGATTTGAAGATTGAATACTGCTTAAGCCGGTGCTGGGGGGTGGGGGGGGGAGGGGGGGGGGGCAGTGTTGCATTTTCCATTATTGCTGATGAACAGACTCAATCAAACCGTGTCTGCAATTTTCACTGTTTTCACTGTTTGCCTTGTTCTCGATGCTTCCGAGGAATCTAATTTCCAAATTTTTTGTGTCAAGCGTGTCCTTAAAAGTTACATCCCATAACTATTACGTGTCTTTCCTCATAGTGTGAATCATTGAATTTGCGAATCATTGGATTTGCGAATCATTGAATTTGTGAATCATTGAATTTATAATAAGAACGGACACGTTAGTAAGACTTTTTAAAAATTACAAACTAATAAAAACACATGCTAGATTTCGAAACTAAATGACTAAATTCGAATTTAATATGATGATATAATTGTGCATCGGTGACTCCTATTAATACTCCTCACAAAAATGATTACTGAGAAAATGCCATTTGTTATCATATTAGTTACCTTCCTGTTTAGGTAAAGAAATAAAATGAAAACTAGAGTCGTTTTGATACTAATTGACATGAAATATAATTGATATACTCCAAAATCAAAATCAGAAATGGATTTCATCCATCTGATTTCTTCATTTCATTTATTTGGTGAGCATTAGCACTTTTAATTATCTCTAGAAGTGGGTTTTGTCAATCAATGTTTTCATTTTCATGCATACGTCTTTTTCCGAATTGAAAAATTCATGCACAAACACATAAAAATACTTGCTATCATTGTTACCATCAATAACGCTGGATAACCTTGTAAATCAGTGGAGGGTTTGAAATTCCCGAGGCCAAACTTTTCGCGTACGATTTTGCTGGTTTAAGGCGTTTTGCGAGAATATGTACGCCCAGATTACCAAAAGAAACCTATAACCTTTAATTTAAACAAACTAAAATATCAGCAAAATGTGTTCGATTTTTAGCAGGTAGAGCCATGGTAGACCTTTGGTATACGAGAATGACTAATGTGGTTGTAACTCGTTTTTATATCACACGCGGTGTTTCCGGGATGTTGAACCTTTTTCTGTTGTTATTAAAGTATGCGGGTTATTTCATGGAACTGAATAACCGTAAGAAAGTTAGAGTACATTAATTGACATTTGGCAGATAAAACCTCGAGAGACAATGCCAATAAAGATGATCCACACGCTATACAAAATATGCACCTTTGCTCCATTAGACTTGATGGGTCCGTCCGTGAACGAAGTTTCGATTGATTCGATTCCTCTTGATGCGAACAAATCATAGCAAATGTATATACCATTTTTGTTTTCATTATTTACAAACTGTATATATTCACCCGGTAAGAATCGAATGGATCTGTCCACAAGAACAATGTCGCCTTCTAATAGTTCATAGTTTGTCACAACAACCGTGTTGCAGAACTGCATTTTTGAGACGGCGATTGTTGCCATACAATTTTCAAAATGGTATAAATCGTTCTTATACACACCCAGGTTTTCGGTGTTTTTGTAGACTGATTCAAATGGCGAGTCATCCATCTCAACAGTGTATGTATAGACACCATCCGCAGCTAGCTTGTTCATTTCTCTGACTTTTTCTTGGACAGTTTGAAAGTCTTCGTATATATCAATCGGTTTGTCATTACCGGATTTTGTGAGTTGTATTCTCATTATGACGTAATTGTCTAGAATTTCTGTGTTTAGTACATTTTCGGCACATGTCATACTTGACTGATCGTGCAGTACTAAATGACGGACTTCGGCAAATATTTGATCTTTAGGCAGGGTCCATGTGATCTTACTCATTTTGTAGAGAAGTTTGAAACGGTAATCCAAGCTAATACCAACAACTGTCTGCATAAATGGGATACAAGTGTCTCCGACTTTCAGTTCAGTTATCGCACATGATCTGTATATGCACCTTTTCTGAAATTAGACACGGCGATTTTGTTAAGGTATTATGCCACATCAAATAAGATGATTAAGTAAAGTGGACCTATAATGAGAATCGACAACTTCCGGCCCATTCATTTCTCTTTAAACTTTAAAAAAGGGAGAGGCAAAAATTAGATATAACTGTATGTAAATATTTTAGAAGCATTTTTAAACGCACATCTGACTCTCTTCATATTCATGAAATTGTGCTCACATGTACTTATGCATTAGAATAACCAGTAAAAAGTAAAGGTCACGCTGTTCGTTAAATGTTTAATCATGCTCTAATTATGTTCAAAGGTAAAAAGTATCAAAATATGCAAAAATGTCTTCAGTTATATAAACACTTTATGAAGTTTAGTCATAACTTTCTATAAATTGCTAATAGAACGTATCACAATACCTAAAAAATGGTAACAATCAGGGGTTAAATTAACCTGAAAATGATTAAATATTGTTTCTAGTGAAAATACCCAATTTTACATATGAAAATACTTATTTAGAGATATGTACAGAAATATTTTGCTAAAAATAAATTCCTAGGCCAAGAACATTATTTTCCTTCACAGTGTATTAAAATTATGTTTGGCCGAGGTGCCCATTTGAAAGAAAAATGAGCCGTGCCATGAGAAAACCAACATAGTGGGTTTGCGACCAGCATGGATCCAGACCAGCCTGCGCATCCGCGCAGTCTGGTCAGGATCCATGCTGTTCGCTAACAGTTTCTCTAATTGCTATATGCTCTGAAAGGGATCCAGACATGCTGGTCGCAAACCCACTATGTTGGTTTTCTCATGGCACGGCTCAAATGTTTTGTTTTCAACATTCAAAATTGACAAGAACTACTTTTTACAATGTCTTGTTAATAGAAATCATAAGGTCTCATCCATTAAAAAGCACTCCATCTGAAAAAGATGGCATTTTCCGGGGGAGAAAAAGACAATAGTAAAACAAAAAGCTACCATATGTGCTTTTATTAAGACTACAATGCGTTTGACTTCATTCTGGTTTTCAATTGGCGTTGTATGAAATGAAATAGTGTGAAGTCTGGAATCTTTGAACATTAGATATCCACTTGGATGAAAACAAAGTTAAGTTATTTAGATAAAAAATATATATACATTTTAAACAAATCCATGACATTTCCAAAATATGTTTGACCCGCTTTTAACGTAATACAGGAATCTGCCTTTCTTTCTGTACTTGTTTTATAACTTAATGTAACCTCATTAATGCAAATTTTGATTCCATACCTCATGTTTTTATTTCGATGTAAATGAGATGTGGAACCAAAATTTGTAGTCCTGTTTGGCGCCATATAACCTATACTGTGTTGGTGCGCCGTAAAACCAAAATAAATAAATAAATCATTAGCGCAAAATTACTGGGTGGCCTGAATCGTGTTCGTTTTATAAAGGTTAAAACCCTTTAGATGTTTACTTTCCAAAAATAGTTTTCGTTTAGTTGAGGTAATCTCCCTTTAAAGGATAATTTCCTAAATTTGATTTTCGTTTTGTAATAGATGATGCCCTTGAGAGGTTTATTTTCAAAAGGAAACCTTTGTTATGAAGGGTTTGCTTACTTTCGTTTAATAGAAGCTGAAACCAGTGAGAGTTTTACAGAACTTTCTTTTTTTAAAGGTTGAAACCGGCTTAATTAAGAGGTTTCTTTACTAAAAATAGCTTTGGTTATTGTTAAGGTTGATGCACTTCAGTTGATTACTTTCTAAAAATAGCAACCCTGTGTAAAGATTGGAACCATTTAGAGGTTTCCTTTCTTAAAATTACTTTGGTTATGTAAAGTTTCGTATCCTTTAAAGGTTTAGTTTTTAAAATAACTTTCGATATGTAGAGGTCGATGCCCATGATAGGTTTATTTCCTAAGAATTTTACTACAAAATACACTGAAATAATTATTTGTTGTACAGATTTTTGCTAAAATTGAATTTTGTCTTACCAATGTGTGATCGTAAGTCATGCTCTCCTGACAATGAAAATTACTGTCTTTCTGTTCGATATTAGAACTTATCCTTTTTTTATTTTCCGAGCTTTGGTCCTGTTGGCTGTCAGAGTTATCAATATAATGTTCAGTACTTAGTTTGGCTGAAAATTTAGCCGCGAGGAGTGCATGCGGCATTAATGTATGATTCTCTCCGCATCTCAAACAAAACTTATTTCTGTACACGCCCAGGAAACCTTTGACAGGTGAAAAGTTTTGGCGGCAAAGGTCATCAAGCTGAGGACTATAGAGATCTGGATGGAGACAATGTGAAATAATGTCATAATGGTTAAAACAGCGCCTTGCCTTGTCATTTAACGGCTTCCATTCTAACTTGCATCCAAATATATCTCTTACTGTTTGTAACAATGTTTTATTATTGTTGCCTTCTAGAGTCATAAAAAATCGTGACATGAAAAAGTCACAGGTCATTTGAGTTTTCCATGGTACAATGCTGCCACCTTCATTATTACACATTCCACAAAATATATTTCTGTAGTTCTTACCGGTTTTGTTGCTGTATACGGGTACCATTTCCTTGAGTACATTTTCGTCCGGCTGATGACATTTTGATATAATATCATTACTAATTGTTTGATTCGCTTTGTTTGGGCACAGCTGTACCAGCAAATAGGACTCGATATATAGTGTAGTCAGATTTGTTTCATCCACACCCGTCTTGGCACATATTTCAAGATCGTCTGTAGAGCTTTCCAGTTTTGCATCTGCACAACATCTCCCATCAGCCAAACAGGAAACTGTACAGTCACACGAAATACAGTACTTCAAGTCTTGAACTTTATCTTGCGGACAATATACCGGGCAAATTTGTTGACTCTGTTCAGATGCTGATGCATTTTGGAATCTTAGTGTTGTACTGTTTTGTGTTTCTGTCATGTCGAAAAATGGGTGGGTAAATTCGTAACTCGGTTCTATCAGAGTCACACAAATGATAAACAGGGATATTAGAATAGAATGATCCATCTTTTATTTGATTCTACAACAAAAGAAAAAGAAAGCTTGTTTTTGATGCATTACACAAATTTGATTGTCAAAAAGATGTATAAAATCTCCATCTCTCTCTCTCTCTCTTTATATATAGTCTATATATACATTGTAATTTTAAAAATAAAATAGATCTAGAGATCTAGATCTAGATCTATATTGTATATGAAATATTGAAAACATTTTCTACAAGAAAATACATTTTAGTGATATTAAAATGCAATGATTGAAACACTGTCTCGGTTACAATTATAAATAATAAAAAATGAAACGCTGGAAATACTGTCTGTTAAAATATTAGATATTCTTATATGCTTGTCTCTGTTAAAATACGCTTACGCTAGAATGACGTCACGTTAACGTTCGATGACGTCAAAGTTTTTGTTGCGACTAAGAAAGAGCGCTACTATATTTTATCTACTGTTTTAGATTAAAGGCATATTAGAATTGAAATAATTTATAGCACACTCGTGTTTAAACACTATTTCTAATAATTATGCTTGTCTCTGTTAAAAAACGCTTACGCTAGAATGACGTCATGTTAACGTGCGATGACGTCAAAGTTTTTTGTTGCGACCAAAAAAGAGCGCTACTTTATTTTATCTACTGCTTTAGATTAAGGACATATCAGAATTGAAATAATTCATAGCAAATGACTGTTTTAACACTATTTATACACTCGGGTGGTATTTTGTCGTACAAATAATTTCACTCGGGCTGCGTCCTCGTGAATTTATTACACTCGCCGTATAAACACCCATCGTGCATAAATAGTGTTAAAACACACTTTTGCTATAAATTATTTCTTAAATAAAAGTGAAACGCTGGAAATATTGTCTCTGTTACAATTTTAGATACTGAGTTGTAGCGATAATTGCTTTTCTCTTAATTAACTAAGTTTTTTTCCCCTTGGATTCAATGTGTCCTTCATGTGCTGTATTTAGTGTAATGTTCATGTATGTTCGATTTTCTTGTAAATTGTATGTAGATATGTTATGCTCTTCATAATTGGAGGAATAAAAGTTATTTATTTATTTACTGTCTCAATAAAAATGTCTCTGTTATAATTTTAGATAGTAGAAATGAAACGCTGGAAACACTATTTCTGTTACAATTTTTGATAATAAAAATGAAACGCTTGAAACATTATCACTGTTATTAGAATCAATAATAAAAATGAAACGCTGGAAACACTGTCTCTGTTACAAATTTTAAAAAAGCGCTGGATATACTGCTTCTGTTACAATTTTAGATAATACAAATGAAATGCTGGAAACACTGTCTCTGCTAAAAGATTCAATAATAAAAATGAAGCGCTGGAAACACCGTCTCTGTTACAATATTAGATAATAAAATGAAACGCTAGAAACACTGACTCTGTTATTAGAATCAATAATAAAATCTGCCTCTGTTAGTAGATTAGATAGTGTACCTCAAAAGCTAATATCATGACAAATAGAACTCAAGTATGACAACAAAAATCAAAGCCTTGAAATGTCTGATGATTGCGGGTTTTTGGTAGATTTATTTTCTGTTTAAAAGCCAGTCTATGAATATACATGAAAGAGGAACAAATACAAATTTAATGTGCCTCATATCTAAGATGAACTCTGCCTGACCCGGCTTGTGATGTAACCACGGGCTTGAATACCTTATCATTGATAGATCTCATATAATCTAAATGGTCAGTGCCAGTGGATACAGGTTGAATAAGAACTGCTTGTTCATTGATAATTCATCCGCATTGTTCATGAATGGGACTATTTTGTGTAGCACATGAACATCCTTTGGTTGTGATTTGGAATCAAATAAAGATGCTATGATTGTCAGAAATACACTTTAACTTTGGTAGCGGGATAAACCCGCAACCAAAAACAGAAAGTGTTTGTAAGATATTTGATAAATACAAAACATTCGTGGAATTGATCATTAAAGTTACATAATATTTTAGTCTAATAGTAACAAGTAAACTCAATTATCATAAACAACTTTTTATCTCCAATATATAACTTAGTAAATATGTTTTCTTATAAATCATGGTAATATCATAAGGAAATAAAAAGTCAGTACCCTTATTTTAAGTATTCCTCTTTAAATAATAGAATCATGTTAATCCCAACTTCTCAGCCGTTTCTCAGAAACTATTTCTGACGAAAGATACTTTCGTTATATTTATAGTATGAGGTAGCATGTTCGGAAATCAAAAAACTCTTTAGACCTTATATACGTGTTTTCATGAAATACCGTTCGCGCTGAAATCTGAAGAAATTCGCACAAAGGATATATTCAATAACTTCACAGTAGTTTTATTAAGTTTAGCACAATAACTCGATACAACTCTTTTAGTACAATGCCATATTGAATTAATTGGGAAATTCTCACTTTTTTTCAATTGAAATTATGATGAAGTGTGTATACCTGTAAATATCTAATTAGCATCACTAATTTTGTAGTTAATTTATTGCTGGTTCATCGTTGTAAAGAAGTATTCTTAACAGGTTTTGTTCAACACTTCATTGAAGTGAAAATTCTCCAATCAATTTACGTTAAGAGAAAGTGTCATTCTGATAAAATTTAATTTACAGTTTCTCCCAAAGCTCTGTAATCTGTATTTAACACCTTGTACATTACTGTGAAGACGGACACATTTTTTTCTAAATACAAATTTTAAAGGTACATTTACAGGAATTGATTTTTTAATTTTTCATACAGTGTGTGAAGATACTTAATAATAAGATTAGCAAGTTAAAAATTTATGGAAGGTCTTTGAAAAATCAAATGAAATTATTGTTCACTATATTGAATGATTTCAATGACATCGAAAGAATGACCCAGTTTTTTAACTTTCTTCATACTTCATAGAAAAATAATTGTACATATACTGCGATTTATTTCGAATTTCTACATACCAACTTTCATTTTCCAATAAAATGAAATAGTTTCTGTGCTTTTTAAAAGAAATTAAAATGTTCACTTTCCTTAGTATTGGACCTTTAACGCTGTAACTAATTTACAGGTTTTTTGTAATCTTTTTAAATTTTCATTACATGTGTGAAATATGTTTAATATAAATCTAGAAAGTATTGATGAAACATTATTGGGAAAACGTTTTCTTCCTGAAAAAATACAAATGAAATATCATTTCCGTATCAAAGCTATATCTAGCCAACACTGGACCTGTATAATCTGTACATCAGAAAAATATTGTTCATCTCTTTTGTAGCAAGATCAGTATTAGTGTACATGGTCCACCTCACGATTATATACAGTAATAAATCGTGATGAAATTGACATATTTGAACAGATAGAATTAGAAACTGAAAAGTTTAAGTCACAGGGGAAAAAATCTGAATGGCGACTTTAACAGCCGCACTTTTAACTTTTAACAACATCACATCAGTTTTGTATTTGTATTTTAATTGTTATTGAATTGAAAAATTCACATGAAAGTTGTCATTTTGATAAACGTTAATAAAACAGAGTAAAAGCTACAGAGTTTTCAAAATAGATTATTAAGCAAAATAGAATCAAAGCAGTACATAGCGAGAATTTATAGTCGGTTAAAAATCTCATCTGAGCTTATGTTACATGTAATTGTCTGATGTGAAGTTTCTCGAAAGGAATATTGTCAAACTGTACAGATAAGGGAAAGTAACACTGTGTTGGAGTTTGGTTCCTTTTGTAGCACAACTTTCTATGCATAATTGTGTATTGGTAATATATACTTTTATTTGTGTGGACATACATGAATTTGTTATGCTGTAAAATAAAACAGTTGTCATAAATTACTGTCCCTTTCATTCTTTTTATCATTAATAGCACAGGCATTCACAGAAGATGCTGTATACTAACACTTTTTGTTTGTGAATATGTTCTACCTAATTATAAAAAGGTAATCTTCTTTCCAATACCTTGTGTAAAAAGAAATCCTACATCCGTGTGTCTATCATCAGTCTTGTACAGAAATGCAAGGCCGCCCGCTTTAGCTCAGTAGGGAGAGCGTTGGTCTACGGATCGCGAGGCGTATGTTCTTTGTTACGGTTCGATTATAGACATTGTGTCTGAAATCATTCGTCCTCCACCTCTGATTATTCATGTGGGGAAGTTGACAGTCACTTGCGGAGAACAGGTTTGTACTGGTACAGAATCCAGGAACACTGGTTAGGTTAACTGCTCGCCGTTACATGACTGAAATACTGTTGAAAAACTTGACGCCATTAAACTCAAAACAAACAAACAGAAATGCAAAGTATTACAAGTTCACAAAGAGAAACACAGCTAGGCAGTCAGGCAAAAAGTACTTTCAGTTTCAGTTGTCGGTAGTTTATATAAATGTTGCGATTTCGTGACTTCTCGATAGTACTTGTTTATGTAGAGGAACAGATAAACAATTAATGATACTGGTTCCACAAACTTTTTCTGTCAGTGATATGTTTTTCAAAAATTTCTGAGATAAACATGAAGGTCTGAAAAATCGCCCAAAAAAAAGTAATGAATGTGTTTTAATAGCGGAGTGTCCTATATTCATCAAAGTTGCACCCAACTATTCTGGAAATGATATTTTGTTAATACACTTTAAACGGACTCCGCACGAATTTTGAAGCAACCCTTGATTTTGAAAAAAACATGACCAATTTTGTTATCAAATTCGTTATCGTACGACTTATGAAAGAGTCGTAGTCGTAGTTTGACTATCTGATCGTATACTTCGTTCCAAGACAAATCCATTGGTATATACTTTTTATAACTTTTGTTCAGTAACAAACCCGCAAATCTAAGTTATTTAGACCCACTATTTTTCCGATAGAATGAACCTTAATGAGAGAAATTACAAGTGTTTTTTTTAATTCAATGATTATGATCTTTTTATCAAAAGTAACAAAAGAACCCCGGAAAAAATTGATAATTGCTGGATTTTACTGGAAATTAAAGAAGCGTTCAGTTGCATTTGTAATAATAGAGAGTTTGAGATTTCAACCTTCGCATTCCCCTTCAACGTCTCTTGCGAAGTTAACGTAAAAAGTTGAAGTTCGGTTAAAATTCCTTGAGATTTCAAACTTTAGAATGAACCTTACTTCTTTTAATCCGCCCATTCAATTTATCCGTAATTATGATCGTTTTTTTTTTTTCGTGCATTTTGATATCAATTGTCCGAAAGGGCAGGTCTTTTACAAGAGGTTTTAAAAAAGAAAATTAGATAAAAACATTTCAATTAATATAATCATCGCATGGATATTAGTGCGATTACGATAAAAAACGAAACAATGTGAACAATGTAAAAACTCGTTGCCGGTGTTGCTCCGAACATTTAGGTTTTATGTAAAAGGATGTCAGTATACAATGCACGATTGTAAATCGTACATGAGAGGAAATAAAAATGACAAGAGCTGTCCGTAAGACAACGCGCTCGATTTTTCTCAGTGCTTGACTGAATTAGAACTTTGCCAATGAAAAAAAAATCCAAGTTAGAAAGGGACATAACTCTGTCAAAATTCAATCAGAGTTACGGAAATTGTGTCTCATGGTGTAGACTTTGATAATAAATAACTATTTTGAGTTTCAAGTCAAAGGTTGTAATAGAAACAGAGATATCTGACTTTATCAAAAAAAAATATATTTAAGTTAAAAAGGGGCATAATTCTGCCAAAATTCAAATCAAAGTTATGGGGATTGTTTCTCCTGGTGTAGACTTTGATAGTAAATAACCATTTTAAGTTTCAAGTCAATAGCTTTGATAGTAACAGAGATATTTGACTTTATCAAAAACTTTAACCAATGCCGACGCCGACGCCGACGCCGACGCCGACGCCAACACTGGGGCGAGTGCAATAGCTCTACTTTTTCTTCGAAAAGTCGAGCAAATAGTCATATCAACGTATTCTATTGTTGATGGTGTTCTTGAAAGATAATACAGTTAATATTTTTTAAACAAAAACATGACACACCAACTATTACAAATGCATTTCTCGATAAACTTTGGAGTTAAGTTAAATATATGCGATAAAGCAAACACAAAAGGCATTCCCATAAAATACAAAGGACAGATTCATCCGTCATGCTGTTGACTAATACTTCATAGTTTTTCTTAAAGGTTTTTTTTTTCACTTTGAATTGGTACTTTGTACTTCGAATTCCTTAAAAGACGCGTTTTACTTGTAGACTCTCATAAGCAATGTACCTGATGAAAATCTAACCTTTTAAAAGAGTATGTTGATAACATGAGCCAATATACATAATTTATGAATACATTTAACAAGCGATTTGAAACAAATGTAAGATATGCTCGTGATATCATACGTTTTGGCATCATGACACCCTATGACTCTGTATGATGCCAAACTCTCAGACAGCACAATATATTCGTGCCAAGTCACCAGTTGTCTAGCGAAACAGTCAAGAAATGTTAGGTGGAGACGAAAATTGTCGCACAAAATAACATGTGGGCATATACATGTATTTGTTTGAATATACTTTTTCATAAGTAAAGCATGTGCAGATCCAGGAATTTTCTTTAGAGGGACACCACACTTAAAGAGGGGGTCACCCATTTAAAGGTGTGTGTGTGGGTGTGTGTGTGTGTGGGGGGGGTCACACCGAGTTTCAAGACCCGAATTTCTTTGTAAAATGTAAGAATCAAAGGGGGGATTGACCCATAATGCCCCGCTGCCAGGCTCTGGGTCCGTGCATGTAAAGAGTGGAGTTATCCCATACGGCTAACAGGAAACTTCTTGCATCATGATAATTATCATAGATCTGAAATTGTCTGATACTTCAAAGAATTTTCCGTCTTTCTAGTGCCATTTTATGTTTATAATTAAAACGCAATTGTCGTATTAAGTGTCCGACAGAAACGAATTGATTTTATTTGGAATTGAAAATAAAATATTTCACCAAATGATAATCGCGCGTTATTATTCATCTTTCAAGTAAAATGATTGTCATGCCATGTGCCTCCATCCAGATTTCAGTCCTTGATGCCAAGTATGTGGACAGAGTAGATGTAAAAAGACTGAAGTTTTGACTTTCGTGATGTCACATCTTCGGACGTTCAAAACTTCATTTCATACGTCAAAAAGGCCCATCTAGTATAATCGATACCGCCTGAAGACACACATATGCCGTAGACGTTTAAGTTTGAACAAAATCTCAAGTTTCTTAAAATCAGTTGATAACTTCATACTTCCAGGTTCAATTCAATGTATTTAGTTAAAATCATTAGCCATACAAAACTTCATTATTCTTATACTTATTGATAGTGTTTCGCATCAAATTTAGTCTTATTACACATATGGATAATCGAATAACATAATAAGCAGAAATCCTGAAAGCAAGCTTTTTATTTCACATAGTAATAAAGAGAAGTCTTAGGCTTACTTGATATTACATGGAAAACTTTAGTAGCAACGTCTGATATAAATAAAATACACGCATATCATGATGATATCGGTGACGTTTTACCCCCGAAATATATGAGATACGTTGAAGGCGAAGGCGAAGGTTGAGTCTCAAACTCTCTAATAAAAAAAGGAATACGGACAGAAGGATTTTATATATTAAAAATGCTGTCAGGCCTCACCACGTGAATGCGCTTCTTATCACAGCCCGCACTGTTTTTTCTTCTTTTTTTTTTCATGGGTCCCGTGTTATGTGAACTGACATATAAGAAAACTTCATTAATAACTGTGATTTGGGAATATATAATTCCCCTTGTGTGGCCTTAATAACGTCTCTTTTATTGATAATAAAATCCAGCAATAAAGATATATCATTGTTCAAATACACATACTTTATTATTTAGTAATGCATTTTTTGATATTTTGAAAAAAAAATCCAGCAATAATGAGATATAATTTTAAACAAGAGGACCATGTTGGTCCTGAATTGCTCACCTGTCAACACGCAACCCAGTTCATTGTGGCTAAGTTTCATTGAAAACCACCAAGTAGTTTCAGAGTAGATGCCATAACAAAAATTGTTGTCTGGAAGGACAGACTAATAAAGTTGACCCAGTTTCGAACTTGACCTAGATATCATCAAGGAGAACATTCTGACCAAGGTCGGTGGTTCTACCCAGGTGCCCGCTCGTGATTAAATAATGCACGGAGGGGCACCTGGGGTCTTCCTCCACCATTAAAGCTTGAAAGTCGCCATATGACCTATCATGTGTTGGTGCGACGTTAAATTCAAAACAAACAAAAAAAAACAAAAAATAAAATAAATAAATTTTCATGAAAATCCATTGAAAGATATGGCCTCTAGGGAGGTCACAAGGTTTTTTCTATTTTTAGACCTACTGACCTAGTTTTGGACCGCAGCAGACAAACCTAGATATCATCAAGGTGAAAATTCTGACCAATTTTCATGAAGATCCATTGAAAAATATGGCCTCTTGGGAGGTCGCAAGGTTTTTCTATTTTTATACCTACTGACCCAGTTTCGAACTTGACCTAGATATCATCAAGATGAATATTCAGACCAACTTCCGTACAGATCCTATGTAAATTATCGCCTCTACAGAGGTCACAAGGTTTTTCTATTATTAGACCTACTGACCTAGTTTTTGACGGCACGTGACCCAGTTTCAAACATGAACTAGATATCATCAAGATGAACATTCTGACCAATTTTCATGAAGATCCATTGAAAATAAGATTTTTCTATTATTTGACTTAATGACCTAGTTTAAAGGCATGTAACCCAGTCTCAAACTTGACCTAGATATCATTAAGGTGAACATTCTCACCAATTTTCATGAAGATTTCATAAAAAATATGGCCTCTAGACTGGTCACAAGGTTTTTCTATTTTTAGCTCACCTGTCACATAGTGACAAGGTGAGCTTTGTGATCACCCTTCGTCCGTCGTCCGTCGTCAGTCCGTGCGTCCGTCCGTGCGTCCGTGCATCAACAATTTCTTGTCTGCACGATAGTGGTTTCATTTATGATTTTATTTTAACCAAACTTGCACACAACTTGTATCACCATAAGATCACGGTTCCTTTTTTGAACTGGCCAAATCCCATTATGGGTTCCAGAGTTATGGCCCCTGAAAGGGCCAAAATTAGCTATTTTGACCATGTCTGCACAATAGCGGCTTTATTTATGATTTGATTTTTACCAAACTGGCACACAACTTGTATCACCATAATATCTTGGTTCCTTTCTTGAACTGGCCAGATTCCATTATGGGTTCCACAGTTATGGCCCCTGAAAGGGCCAGAATTAGCTAGTTTGACCTTGTCTGCACAATAGCAGCTTCATTTATGATTTGATTTTAACCAAACTTGCATACAACTTGTATCACCACAAGATCTTGCTTCCTTTCTTCAACTGGCCAGATTTCATCATGGGTTCCAGAGTTATGGCCCCTTAAAGGTCCAAAATTGGCTATTTTAGCTTTTGCAACCATATAGAGACTTCATTTATGGTTTTATTTGATACAAACTTCCAAAATATCTTCAACAATAAATCTTGGATTCCATGACAAATCAGATCCAATCTTAGGTTCCAGAGTTATTTAATATCTGATTACCTCCCCTGATTGTAATCAAAATGGATTTATATCAATAAGTACTTATAGGACTTATTTGAAATTTCATTATTGTTATTACTTGGACTGAGACAATCAGGGTAGATAACTATGGACTGATTTTATGTCAAATTACCTCCCTTTATTTCAAATTAAAATGGGTATATCTCCATAAGTAATGAAGATACTGATCTGAAATTTCATTTATGTCAACAGATTTATTTGGCAGATCCTTCTTTTGTTCACTTACAATATATTTTTTTTAATTACTTCCCTTTTACGTTACTATAAATAGCTTATTTTAGTAACTTTTTTATTTTTGGCTGTAGGGAAAAACCGAGACCACTTTTCTGTGGTACAACATGGATGGTACCTCCAATTTTTAGGTGTATTTTGACATATCTATATCTTGTAAGACTTTTGTTTTCTTTTTGGTTAAATTTCTTCCCTTTGTTGTTCCTGTCCTTTGGACTTAGATATTTTTTCTGAGGGCCTTCTTGTCCTCAAGTTCAATGATAACAGGTGAGCGATATAGGGCCATCATGGCCCTCTTGTTAGACCTACTGACCTAGTTTTTAACCGCACGTGACCCAGTTTCAAACTTGACTTAGATATCATCAAGATAAACATTCTGACTAACTTTCATGAAGATCCGTTGAAAAATATGGCCTCTAGAGAGGTCGAAAGGTTTTTCTATTTTTAGACCTACTGACCTAGTTTTTAATTGCAGTTAATTCAGTTTCAAACTTGGTCTAGATATCATTAAGATAAACATTCAGACCAACTTTCATACAGATCCCTTGAAAAGTATGGCCTCTAGAGAGGTCACAAGGTTTTTCTATTTTTAGACCTACTGTACTAGTTTTGGACTGCTCGTGACCAAGTTTCGAACTTGATCTAGATATCATCAAGATGAATAGTCAGACCAACTTTCATAAAGATTCCATGAAAAATGTGACCTCTAGAGTGGTCACAAGCAAAAGTTTACGGACGCACGCACGGACGGACGAACGACGGACGCCGCGCGATCACAAAAGCTCACCAGGTGAGCTAAAAACTTGATTTATTAAAAATATAATAAAAACATTGTAGTATAGTAGTCGCAACTTGACCGCGATGGTTGACCTTCAGCTGATATCATATCGATTATTCATGTAGAAATAAAGGTGATTAGGGGAGCCATGCTATATTATATGGATTTAGTTTGTATACAGTGCACATCAAGTATGTATACTCATTGATCAGTTAAAACTTTCCAATACACTAATTTATAATTACAAAATTTATTTTTCACTTTCATCGTGCAGCTCGTGTTTACGTACACTCCTTTTAATAATAGGTGTGCTTCATTATGTATTATAATACAAAGGTCAACCATCGGGGTCAAGTTGCGTCCACTATATCTTAATGCTTTGTTTATTTAGCCCTTATTTAATCAAGCTTTCTAAACTCGTTATAAAGATGAGAACTGGTTTGCTATAAAGGTGAGAAATATCACCTGCCATTTATATACTGCACAGTAGCTATACAGTCGCTTATAGTCTATCAATGGCCCAGACTTGTGTATTGGCCCTTACCGCCAATACGCAGATCTTATCATTCGCATAGGCCCCATACCTGGCATACTAGAATCCGTGTCTTTAAAACATTTTGTCATATCTTAATGTGAAAGGTAATAAAGACAGAGTTTTTTCTTTCTTCATACTGTTTCACTTCTTCATCCCGCCCCTTGTCACTTTCCTGTTGTATTAATCGTAATTGTTTTATTTCATCTGTCATTTTTTGCGTGTTTCTTGTTAGCGTTGCTGGGATTCTATATGCTGTTGATCACTTAATTCCAACTGTTTTTTAACCCTCAATTTCTTGCTGAGGCCAAAACACATCTTCATTATTTTTATCGTCTAGTGCATTTGCACCCTTTTCAGGAATTTTCTTCGGTGTCATTGTCAAAGTTTGTTTCATACTGATATATGTCATAAAAGAAACAGCAACATTTGCAGCTTGTATTTATTTCTTCATCAGTGATGTCACTATTCGTACCGGTAAAAGCGGATTTTAATTTCGCGGTTTCTATTTTAAGTTTTCTTATTTTCTACAACATAGGTGTTTGGTTGGCTGGAAACTCGTTTGATAATTGTTCAAAATGCGAATAATGTCTGATTAATTTATCTATTTTTACTATTGATTGAGAAATAGAATTATCCGCCATTTGTCTTATTCCTTCGCGGTTTCTATTTAAATTTTCCTCATTTTCTACAACATAGGTGTTTAGTAGAATGGAAACTCGTTTGATAATTGCATGTTCAAAATGCTTAGATAAAGTCTGATTAATTTATCTATTTTTACTATTGATTGGGAAATTGAAGTATCCGCCATTTGTCTTATTCCTTGTTTGGGTTATCTCGATAAGGCAAAGATTCTGCTATATTCTGTCTCAAATTTACATTCTAAGTTTATAACTTTATGATTAAAAGAGTCGTTTCCTTCAATAATGGTATGAATTGTTTGTAGGAAATTGTAAAACTCGCATTGTAGATGTTCGGAAATGTTCTTCGTTTCCACAAAGATCTGATCGAGGTAATGTAGCCTCTTTGTCACTGATATTCATTTGGCATAAATGCAAAAAAAAAAAACACTAATATTCATCAAAAAGTTAGTCAAATAATTTAGTCCACAAGAGTCATTTTTCAAGTAAAAGAGTAATATTCGACTATATGACTTTCCAAAATCAGAAACACAATGTTTTTTTACTGTGTTACGAGAGTGTTGCAGGTGATAAAGATCTGTAATCAAACAACTGAGAGTACTGATGGGTCGGGCAATTTCTCAGCTAATTTATAACATGGACAGAATAATCTGTTCAGGGTTCATACAGAAATCTGGGAATGAATTCAAGGACTTTTCAATGGACAAATTGGCATTTTCAAGAACGTGTAGGCCTACCGCGCTCCATTTTTTTTTCTTTTGGTGTTGTCACTTTGAAACACAATTATCAAACTATCTAAACCATAGATATTATTCATATATTCATAACTTTCGCCCATGGTACTTTTTCAGTTGTTTTATTACAAACTTGGCAATGCGCGTTGTGGACGTCGTTTTCCTTTCTGCGCCATCTATAATCGTTTAGCCAACTCAGTTTGAAACGGCATTTGCCATTTTAAAATCAATTGTCAGTAAATCACAATAGGAATCAGTAAAATTTACTTTTTTACAATTCGATTCGACATTGCAAGCACTTTTCATGGCATGCAGACGTTTCCAAGCACATTTCAAGGCCTGTGCGAAACCCTGAGATTTACGCCGGAAAATCGGATTATGTCTGGCATTTCCAAGATTCATGCAAGCGCTGTAGGTACAAACAAAAAAACGACCCACATTATAAACAGATTGTACTTTGTAGCTTTGAAATATGTCAAAGTATTAAACTCACACACGAACAAAAATTCAACCTTATTGTATGAATCCTATACATAATGACGTTAACATATC
The DNA here is from genome assembly GCF_021730395.1 of Mercenaria mercenaria. Lineage (NCBI taxonomy): Eukaryota > Metazoa > Mollusca > Bivalvia > Venerida > Veneridae > Mercenaria > Mercenaria mercenaria. The sequence goes on along the minus strand of NC_069377.1, from coordinate 9,429,793 downwards.
TGTCTTTAGTAAATAGTATCAGTTTGGATTATCAATTCAAAGAAATTTTTGTGTATAAAAGGTTAAACAAATTTGCGATATGTGTACCTACACTGATTTAGGAAAACACAGTTCCGGATTAAGACTATTCACTTGCAGTGGACGTTACGACAGCTAACAAGAGCTGTCACAGGAGACAGCGCCCCCGACTATTTCGATGCTGGATAGCGAAACTGGACAAATCTGAGGAAACTGGAGCTGTCACTGGAGTGTTTAATGACTCTAATGGTAGATGAAGATATTGCACCATAGCTAAAGATAAAGTGTAAGCTTCTCAAATTTATATGTGAATATAAAATATGTATCAGAAACCATTTGTTGCTGAATATCATGCTTGAGAGGATTGATTCTGCCTTTGCAATCAGTATAGATTAGAATCAGCATGCACATCTGTGCAGTCTGATCATAATCAGTATGTACATCTGAACAATCTGATCATGATCTGTACTGTTTGCCATTCAGTCAGTATCTAGCATCCATTTTTACAGTTAATGGTAGTATTTCCAGATTCAAAGATGGAAATATTCATTATTTAAATTGAGCAGGGTAAGGGTAAACAGGACAACAATGTGGAATATGACCCTGGTGACAGCGTGCATCTAACTCCTCTAACATGTTATAGCAGCATAAATATTAAGCTTCAAAGGGTTCATACAAATATTTCCCCCAATATTCAACTTCATGAACTTCCAAAAAATATTTCAGGGTTCAAAAACTTGAATTCAATCACTCTTTTCCTATAATGCCAGTATTTTTTTATTTTCATGCAACAGCCATATAAGTCATCAGAGTACATGCTTTTGAATACTCTTCATTTGCACCCAAACAAATTCGTTCTCAGGCGAAAAATGTGACAATTTAACTAGTAATAATTTTGTTTCCTTTTTTATTTACTTTCTTTTATTTTTTTTTCTGATAACAGCTAAAACATTTCAGATTCAGATATGTTGATTGATAACATGTTTGACTTCCCTGGGGTGTAATAAAGCAAATGAATAAAAATGATAATACACTACAGTAATAAAGTCTCCAACTGATGTGACAGCTGTTTACATAAACTATTTAACAAAAACCATGTTTATGATAATGATTCATGGCTTTTCCTCAGCAATTATCATATACATTGTTAACATGGTAGCCATACAACTACAAGTATATAATTTGACTACCGCACCGCCAAGGGTCCGTTTGTCATTACCAGACCCCTAGCCTGCATGTAATGAAACTAATTCACAAGTAAGTTTACATGCTGGCTGCACATAAATTCTATTTTCAAAAGATGAAAACGTATTTTGCAAACAAAGTACGTGGTTGATTAAAACATATTTTGCAAACGAAGTACGTGGTTTTCAGTATGAAAACAAATTAAACATGATATGGACACATACAACCACCACTTTTTATTCTGTTTTGATAACAGATGAAAATCATGTTTATAGACTCTTGTATCATCATGAAACAATCTCAAGAAAAATGTGCAGCCTAGACCGGGACTCGAACCCTCGGCTTACCATGCCTACGCTCTTCCAATTGGGCTATAATGGCCGCGTACGAGAACCTCTACACACCTTCCCTCTTATTGCAAGATAATTGGCACGCTTTGCCAAAGTCTAACGCAAACTGTTAACCGAATTCAGATGCACACCCCAGTCAAACTGGTTAGCTCCGCATGGGCTCCAAGGGTGAACATCTCAGTAGAACCTCAAAATGTAACAGTCTCAGGAAAAATTGTATGGCCTAGACCCGAACCTTGGACCTTCGACTTAATGCGCAAACGCTCTACCAACTGAGCTACCTAGGCCACCCGATAATAGAACCGCTACATATGTGAATGAATGACAAATCAATTGTTAGTTTGACCATAAAATTCAGTGATAAAGATTTATAGGGTGTTAAATTCTTGTCCTAGATTTTGACACAAAACACATGTGTAAAACATTTTTTTTTTTGCTTCATATAATTGATTAATTTTAAATTCAATATGATTTGTTAATCTACAAGAAAAAAGAAGCTTCCAATAAAAACTTGACGGAAACCGTATTCCAAGTGCGAAGTTTTGCTCAAATGTAGCTTCTTTAGAGACTTTATGCAGCCATTCAATAAAAAAAATGAAAATGAAATTTTAGTCCCATTCAAATACAGTAGAATAAATAGGCTAAATGGTACTTTCACTCTGAAAAAACAGTGTATGATTTCCAGTCTGCACACTTTCCTGTCCTAAAACTCCTAAAGTCTTTAAGATGTACATGCAACAAAATAAGCTATGTTTAAAATAATCGAAAGCGAGCATTCGAATCTGTAATTATAAGTAACGGATTCGGGCTTAATCCAGTCACGACAACTGTTTGCTGAATGGCGAACGTTATACTTTACGAACCTTTTCTACTGTAACTTTCGGTTTATCTCCACGGTTAGGTAATCCACGGCATTCGAGCCAACGTTTCAGCTCAAATACTGAATGCTCATTTATATCATTTGAGCGAAACTTCGCCCTTCGAATACGGTTTCCGTCAAGTTTTTATTGGGAAAAGTTTCTCAGAAGCCATCGTGTTTGTTGTGTTTATCAAGCGGTATACATAACATAATATATTATATTGATGACGTCACTGGCGACTGCACTCATTTCTGTTATTTGCCGTTTGCACTAAAAAGTGTAACTTGGATTTTCATTTTCCGTCTTAATTCTATTGAGTCGGAGCAAAGCCCAGACCCAAAAACAGTTACGATCTTTTGATTGCTAATGGGTCTTTTTTATCGTAGTTTGACATCCTGTTTTAGTATTTTCGCAGAAAGTTTCTTAGAAGAGCAATAAAACAAAATCCGCAAAAGTGACTGAGATGTAAGGGTCTTCCAAACAGAAATGGTTTTAATGTGAGCAGACTGGTCCGCGAATTTAAAACGGGCAGTCTGAAAGTGGCAACAATATTGGCAGTTTTACTAGGTTCTAGCATAGTAAACCGTGTTCTTAGCGCTCAAAAAAATTTATCGCGTAGCTAGATTTCCGGTAGTTTCACTTTACTTTTAGGGTAAGTTATTCATTTCAAACACAAGTAAATCTTAAACGATATAATGATTAAAACATTAAGATTTATGGTTAAATATTTTTTAGTCAGTTCAGTTAGTAAAGTGCACTATAAATGTTCTGCACCCGATGGGGACTTGCGCGGTGCTCATACGCCAGACCTATTTGATGAATCCACTTTCTGTAAGCTTTCCTACGCGCCTGTAATAAAATTATAGGTAAGTTTGAGATTCTAGAAGCATTTTACAAGAGAAGATTGTCATTTTGGATACACTATATTTACTTTTGAACTGTTGGTGAACTATTGTGAATTCATACCGACTTGATTTAAAATTGACCTGGACATGATTTGGACTATTTTAACATATAAAATTGGATTTTATGGCTCTTTGACATGAATTCATAAATAAAATTTCATTACTGTTCATAGTTGCTGGTTTGTCTTTATGTTACTTTTATTTATTTAATAAGAAATTGTTACCCTCTGACGTAACAACAGCCATTGTCGTTTTCAGAGATTTCTCGAAATGTTTTAAAAAATGTTTAATTGACCGCTTTGTCGTGGCTATTAATGGCATTTTGATTCCATGTTTGTCAGTTCTTATGTGTAAAATTGTGTTTTGTATGTGCCGCCATATTATGTATTTCCATGACTAATTTTGTAGAACTTGTAAAACTTCTATATTTTATTTGGTAAAGCTAGGAGAGATAAAAAGATAACAGATAGTAAAGTCATGGAACAAGATTTGCCTTTCTTTGCTTTCTAATATTGTGCCGCCATATTATGTCTTTCCATTACTAATCTTGTAAAACTTCTATATTCTTATTGGGCAAAGATAGGAACTAAGGGATATAAAAAATAACAGATAGTAAAGTCATGGAACAAGATTTTCCTTTCTTTAAAAAAAAAAAGATAAGTGACATAGATGTTTAAATAAGTAACATGACAGGCAACTGTGTAAACCTGTTTCATATGTATGCCATTCAAATGCAAGCAAAAATCAGTTTCAGTGGTGTTGAACTCGTGGATAAATACTTTATGACCAATTTAAAACAATTATGTACTCTTTGGTGGGACGAACGGCTATTGGATTCCTCATGAGTCTTGTTTCCGTCACTGTTCACGATGATCGTGTTGTTGTTCTTTTTTGTTGATGTTGTTGTTGTTGTTTTTTTCCTGGTGGTTGTGGCAAAATACTTGTAGTCAGTGTTTTGAATTTAATTTTATAGAAATCTTTAAATCACTACTAAAAGTTTTGAAGATTATGTTACCTCAAATCTTTATATACATCAGACGAATGTAGAACATAGATCTGCTACATGAAAAGAAATTGTATTATTCAACTCTGTCTGAATGCTACATAAGTGTGAACTGTCGTTTCAGTTTGTAGCCACTTGATATCAAATGGTCTATTTTCACTAAATTATTCATCTATAGATATTTACTTCAGTTGTATAAAATTTATCCAATGCAATTAGCGTAACTAGATATAACTAGAAACACCTTCTGCATGCCCATGGGCAGAATCTCGAGCCATACAACACCTTTGGCCTCTAAGTGTGACCTTGACCTAAGAACTAGGGACCTGCCTGTAGGTCAATGGTCAAATTGAAGTTTTCCCGGAGCATTTCTCCTTCATGCATGGTGGGATTTTAATGTAACTTGGCATGGATGTTCACCATTATGAGGCGGAGTGTCATGCGCAAGAACAAGTCCCTAGGTCTAAGGTCAAGGTCACACTTAAAGGCCAAAGGTCAGATACAAGAATGACATCATCTGGAGCATGTCTTCTTCATGATGGAGGAATTTTGACGTAACTTCAATTTGACTCTTGACCTCCATCTGTGACCTTGACCATTGAGATAGGAACATGGGGTTTGCGCAAGACACTCCTTCTCATTCATGTAAACATTCACGTCAAATATAAACAAGATTGGTCTATGCATGTCAAAGTTTTTGTCCGGACAATATCGGACGGACAGACGTACGCACACACGGACGCACGTACGCACAGACAGCGACGACTAAATTGAGCTCACCGCATGCGGGCTCGACAAAAAAGAAGTTTGTATATAGAGCTATCTTCATGATTAAATGTCATGCAGTGACCTTTAATTGTTAAAACACCCGCATTTTTAAGTGTTAGAACACACATAATACATTCTGTGTTTATCTACATTGTATACATGTAGGCAGTATGTACTATTTTAAACCTAATGCATAGTACTGTATACACATAAAATTGTTAATTTTATGTTTACCTCAAGTATATGAAATAATTGGTTCATGTTTTAAATATGAAATTTGGATTTGGTATGTATGGAAGCTTGTATTGGGCACCACATATATGATGTACTGTGACTCAATAACTGGTCCAAGGAATATTCTTCGGAATGTCTACATTTCTCATTTTATTTTTTTTATAAACTCAGTAGACCGTTGTTATTGCTTCCATCTGATTTACTGAGAAAATACCAGGACTGTTCCAATCATTCACTGAAAAAAAAACATGCACATGTAATAACGTTTCATCATCATTTAAGAAAAAATGCTTATAAATAGATCTTCCTTTTTACTTTTTAAGTTTTTTCAATGGTTTGCCACATGCATTTATGTCTATTTTTGAATCACAATTGTAGTTTAAACTTCTTGTAAAATGTGATATACAATTTACGATACATATCACCTAACTAATTACATTAACAAGAGATCACAGAGTGATCTTGGCGCCCACCATTGAGCCATTTTTGATTGAATTTCAAGACTAGCTCAAGGTCAAAATCAAGGTCAAAGTTCATTTCAGTACTGTGCATGTGGTCCATGCATGTGGTACAAATTTGAAATCTGTAGCTTCAGAAATGTGAAAGTAGGTCACTAGATCAATTTCAAAGTCAAAGTTCATTTCGGAACATAAAACTGTATATGTGCATGTGGTCCAAATTTGAAAGCTGTAGCTTGAGAAATATGAAAGTAGGTCAATGGATCAATTTCAAGGTCAAAGTTCATTTCGGTACACAAACCTGATGCATTGGCTGCACTTGAAATTAAAGGTAGTATAGGTCATTGAGGTAAAATGTGGAAAGCAGAAAACTAGTAAAATATGAATAGGTCAAGGATTTTCAAGGTCAAGTCACTACAAACCTATGCATGTGTCAAATTAAGCTGCTAGCTTGAGAAATGTGAAAGTAGGTACTAGGTAAAAATCGAAGGTCAATTTCAATTCAGACACAAAACTATGCATGTGGTCCAAATTTGAAGCCTGTACCTTCAAAAATGTGAAAGTAGGTCACTAGGTCAATGTCAAGGTCAATTTTAAATTCTGTACACAAACCTATGCATGTGGTTCAAATCTGAAGGCTGTAGCTAGAGAAATTTGAAAGTAGGTCACTAGGTCAAGAACAAGGTCAACTTATGTCAAGGTTCATCTAGCCGCTCAGAACTATACATGTGGTCCAAATTTGAATGTTGTAGGTTATGGACAAGAAGAAGTTTTTCCTATATAAGTCTATATAAACCATGTGACCCCCGGGACGGGGCCATATTTGACCCTAGGGGTGTAATTTGAACAAATTTGGTAGAGAACCACTAGATGATGCTACATTGCAAATATGAAAGCCCTAGGCTTTGTGGTTTTGGACAAGGAGATTTTCAAAGATTTTCTCTATATAAGTCTATGTAAACCTTGTGACCCCCAAGGGCGGGGCCATATTTGACCCTAGGGGAATAATTTTAACAACCTTAGTAGAAAACCACTAGATGATGTCACAAACAAAATATCAAAGACCTAGGCCCTGTGGTTTTGGACAAGAAGATTTTTGAAAGTTTTTCCTTATATAAATCTATAAAAGCCATGTGACCCCTGGGGCGGGGCCATATTTGACCCTAGGGAGATAATTTGATAAATCTTGGAAGAGGACCACTAGATGATGCTACATATAAAATATCAAAGCCCTAGGCTCTGTGGTTTTGGACAAGAAGATTTTCAAAGTTTTTCCCAATATAAATCTATGTAAATTCTAAAAATAAACAATGCCATAACTCTCTCAAAAATTGTTGAAACAGTCTGATTTTCAGGGGTACACAACTAGGGTACGAATACATCATTCTGACAAAGTTTGGTCAAAATCCCCACGGTAGTTTCTGAGGAGATGCGATAACGAGAAACTGTTAACGGACGGAAGGACGGAAGGACGACGGACCACGGACGCAGAGTGATTTGAATAGCCCACCATCTGATAATGGTGGGCTAATTACAGAATAGACAGACAATGTTGAAAGTGATTGCAAGCAATAAGTCGCAAAACATTAACATATAGAACAGAACTAAACAGAATGTTTATCAAATAACATACAACAGACAGACGTTGCACACACGTATTTGATATAAACAAAAGCTAATAGTAAGTACTCGTTGTTAACACCTTACTGGACATTCAAGTAAAAGCCTGATATATGTTGCAACATGAACAAGAATTCCAGAAAATTTGAAAACAGCACCTTGACTTCAGTACAAATACATTTGGAACCTATGATGTAAAAACTTGATTTGATATAAACAGATTCATTACAAATTGTTATGGAATAGTAAAAATATTACATGTACAAGTTAAAAGCTAATCTCTTTACTAGAATTACTTAGTAGCGAAACACGTTTTTTGTAGAGAAAAGGTATGTTATAGACTAAGTGTAAAACCTTGATTGCAGCTGTTCAGAACCATATGGTATATAACAAACTTTGTTTTATCATTATTAACTGGACATTGAAAGTGCATTGTTTTTTTCATGTTCAAGAGAAGAAACTCAGTCGAAACACTATATATGATTTTAAGTACCAACTGGTCTCTTATTCTAGTTGGCACAACACCTCATCCTCAGTAATGAAATTATAATGATAAAAATACTTCCTTTCAAACAAACAATCGTTCATACATTACTTTCTAAAGTTCGTAACACCTGGCTTCAATAATTGCATGGAATCTCATAAAGTGTTTAAAACCATTTACATCAACATTGGTGATGTATAATACGTCCCATTGTGTATGCTGACTTTACATTCTACACTATAAATACAGTAACTAATTTGTCTTTAGTTTGGGGTGTCATCAAAATCTTTGTAAATTAGTCTGCTCCTTAACTTACGTTTCACAAGAATGTCTGTCTAGTAAACAATAATGTAACATCGTTTTATAACAGTTGGATATTAATTAGACTGCACGACTATGTTCATCCATCGCTTTAAATGCAGTACTTCTCGCTTAATGTTCTGGTGGGGAAAACAATATGCAAAGTATCACAATAACAAGCATAACTAAAAGCATCATGATTACTAAAGCTACTCCAAATTTGGCTTTCTTTGAGGTTTTCCTGTGTATGTCCTCTAATTCGGGGTCATTGAATAGCTCTCCTGTTGTTTCATGGTTATACTCTCCCTGCGAAATTACAATGTCATTGAAACTTATTGAATGTTTCTTATCATCAGATAACCGTGTTATTGTATATTGACCCACATGCTGCTCCAACACGGCATTGCTTGCTGGATCTTTAATATCCAAACGTTTGTACTCATTTTTATGCAAGTTCTTACTTTGTGGCGAAAGCGGGTTTCTACTGAGTAAGTTATCTTTGATATTCATCGTCACTGTCAGGTTACGATGTGAGACTTTATCTGAAAAATAAATAAAGGTGAAGAGTAACCATGACATTTTTCTAGTCAACGTTTAATTTTACTGTCATACTTCGTAATCGTAATAAAATAACAATGTCATACAAAATGTCTTCCTGTACTGCAAGCGGAGGTGATAATTGTCGGAATTTGACTGTATTATGGTTGAAGACCACTTAATTCAGCTGTTCTTTTCGTCATATTAAATCAATTTACTTAATAACGTTACGTCGACATTTTCTTCCGAGACTTATTTTTTAAAAAACTATGTTGTTACTATATGAAGGTGTGTTAACTTTAATATAAGAAGGTAACGAATCATTTAGTAAATTCTGTCCTTTTAAATATCTGGGATAACGTGTGTGAGTCCCGGTAGAAATAGATAAATACAAATGAGCCGTGCCATGAGAAAACCAACATAGTGGGTTTGCGACCAGCATGGATCCAGACCAGCCTGCGCATCCGCGCAGTCTGGTCAGGCTCCATGCTGTTCGCTTTTAAAGCCTATTGGAATTGGAGAAACTGTTAACGAACAGCATGGATCCTGACCAGACTGCGCGGATGCGAAGGCTGGTCTGGATCCTTGCTGGTCGCATACCCACTATGTTGGTTTTCTCATGGCACGGCTCAAATGTACAGTTCAACTTTTATTCAGAAGATTAATGTTGGCGGCAAATGTTCAAGATGTGATAGGCATGCACACATGTAATTGAACTTTACTGGGAGCTAATTCTTGTAGATTTCATGATACATAATCCTATTCAATTTCCCTCCCTTAGAAGGGTTAAAAAAATTTAAAGTAGATTTCTTCTGTTGCTATGAAGCCCCCCTATATTTGTGTTGAATTAGAAATACAGATATTAAACAATATTTCGTTGTTTAAAATAAAAATTATTCACACATCCAAGTTACAGCAATTATAAAACATTAAATGCATTTATTATTTTGAAAACCGTTGCCCATGATTAACTCAGATTGTTCTCCAGTTTCTAATTTAATCCTGTAGATCAGAATCATTTTATATAATGTCTGCATATTTTCCTCACATGTATTTCATTGATAACATAGCAACACTTAAAATGTTCTCTGTTCTTAATCACTTGTCTGCCAGAAACAGAGCGTATTTTTTTTCAAGAGGGCGTTTCAGAACATTCGAAACATTCTTGAGATATTCTGAGCTGTTATATTGGTTTTCTGGAAATTTTTGCTTGGTTTTGTTTATGGAATGACCCCAAACACAATACGGGTCGTCTAGTCTATAAGCCCTGTCATCCTAAACAGTTATAAGGTTTTAGGTCAAATGGTTCTTCAGTTATTGATCGGAAATGAAGTGTGACGGACGGACGGACGGACGGATGGAAGGACGGACGAACGGGCGGACATACGAACGGTCGAACGGACAAGGCAAAAACAATTATGTCTCCCCATGTGGGGGAGATATAATAAAGTTATTCGGTTTAGTTTATTGAAATAAAAAGTGAAGGGAATATATTCATTTCCTATGTGCAGGCTAGAAACGTGAATAAATGCAAAGTCTATGGATTATTTATGCTATTGCTCAGTGAATGCACCGGTGGACATGCACATATTTATTTTTGTTTTATTGCAAACAGTGGTTTGTTGTCGCTATTTACGGTGACCTTTCTACTATAAACATACTGGGGAAATATAGAACACGAAAATACAATCGCTTTCATCCTTCTTTCGATATTGGGGTAACGACACCCGGTTTCCATCAGCGTTTTACTGGCAAATACCACAGGGCGGCCAAATTTCTACATATAATTCGCCATACAATGGATATTTTCGTATTCTCGCCCTGTCTTTGTGGCTTTGAGGTTTGCAATTACCTCGATTTTTGAGGGATCAGGCATTAGTGCGGTCGACGTGATTAAATTACAAATGAACGGTACTTCTGTAATCCCTATAACACACTTGTCAGGATTGAACTTAACATCTTTCGACGTTGCTCTCTCAAGAGTGTTCTTTAAATATACAAGTATGTCATCTACGATTGCCGTCAGTCCTCCAAGTCCTTCATGAATATGTCAGGACAGTGACCTATATTATGAGTCCCTCTTTTTCCATGCGATTTAGCTATTGCTTTAATTTGTATATGAGGGCTTCAGGAACTCTTCTATGGTGATTAATAACCAACATTGCGTCCGGTCTTATATGTAAACTAGCTTCCACCGGCATGGTCCCACCCCTTTAAATAGGTCGCTATATATAGTTATCATTTTGTTATTGTCTAAGGATTCGCAAGCATGACAGTTCTAGGACAAGGGTAGCTGGAGAATCAATTTCAATTTGTCTTTTCAGCATAATGTCCAATTAAGAATCAGATAATGTGTATTATCGGCACTGACCAACTGATAAGTTTGAAACCTCTTCTAATACGGTTTGAGAATTTTAGAACATGTTTGATGATTGTAAAACTTTAACTATCAACAAAAATGAATGCGATACCTCAATAGTTGTATTATTTTGAGATGTGTTTTATTAAAAATCCTTATTGACACTTTTTTGCATAATGAAATTAGGAATAAACAATGTAATCATTTTATACTGTAACTTGTGATGAAATATGATTTACATTGTAAATGAAATTATATGTTTTAATACCATAATATGAATGCATCTTTGAATTACAAGACCTAAAGTTTGAAAGGACTTCGGACACTTTCTATATGAATTTGCCTACTCCAAGAGTGAAAAATAAACCACTGAGAAATAAGTATTTAATTACATATACCATCAAAATACATATTTGAGATTATTTCTTAAAGTCAAATTTTTCAATATTTGTTTCATAAAATGGTAATTTTTGCTCTAAATAGAATTACGTACCCTGTTATATACATATAAAAGCTATTTTGCTTTAAACAACATTGTTCCCCCCCGTGTAGATATTAATTATACACATTATCTGTGACTATTGTGTTGATGCAAGGGGTGGAGCAGTACTTTTAAACAAAAAATATAACTACAGGGTGTTCCCAAATGTAAAGTAACCAATACTTTTTATATTCATTTTTAATAATTTGATAGTCACATATTTTTACTTCTGTTTGTAACTCAAATACTATACAAATGTTTGAAAGGGCACATATAGGCATGTCATACATGTATAGTAGTGAGGGAAGCAAATACTGTGAATTCATTATTATTCGTTGGGTTAAATTTTCATTGGCTTATCCTGGTTGTTTGTTGCAGTAGATTGGCAAATGTGTGCTGTAAAATACTAGCAACACACCAGGTAATCTTCTGCATGCCCTCCTCGCAACACGCACGCCACTAGCGATGATGTAATTTGTTTTCCATTTTGTTTTTATTATTTTTTGTATTTTTTATATATTTTTCATTTCTTTATTTCTTGATCTTCTTCTGTGCATTTATATTTATTTCTTTTAGACACATACTAAATGTAACACGCATTCATTACTTCATGTTCTTCCTACTGTGAAAACTGAATTGAAGACTGTTCTTTGCGGCGGACTAGGTCTAAACACAACAAAAAAGAGGCAATATGTGCACAGCAGTTAATCTGATCCTGACTATAGTCTATTTAACAGAAATAACGCTTGGCATTGATATGCCTGTCATGCATAGGTCAAGAACATTAGCTTCTTGGCAGGTCATATCGGTGACGGTTTCACACACAGTGTGATGCCACGAAAGTGATGTGTCAAGTCGCTTTCCATGCAGATGGCATATACAAATACGGCTAGATGCAAAAACGAACTAAACGGTCCAGCCGAGTTTCAGGTGGAATTTTTATGCAGAGATCTGCTTCTACTTTAGCCCTACAGATGACACATTTCGAATATGTTTTGCCCACAACTTCAGCCCTGAATAGACAACATTATCTATAGATGGGTTGTTGTCAGACTTATCCCGATTTAACTTTTTCCGATCCAGCTCTACAGACGGTAGGTTTTTGTTGTACAACACTAATTATCTCAAAGATGTACAATTTTGAAAGTGTACATTTTTCACATACAGACAGTATTCCATTCTCATAAAAATCACAGAGATTTACCTAGTACACATAGTGCATCAGGTACTGAAAAAAATGTAACTATTAATAATAAAAATAATATTCACCCTTTTATGTTCCATAAATTTGATTACGTATGACACAAATGAGTCACGCTATGAGAAAACCAACATAGTGGTTTTACGACCAACATGGATGAAGACCAGCATGTGCATCCGTGCAGTCTGGTCATGATCAATGATGTTTGCTTTCAAACTCTATTACAATTAGAGAAACCGTTAGGGAACAACATGGACCAGACTCGGAAACGCACTATGTTGGTTTTCTCATGGCGCGGCTCAAATCATTTAACTTTTCAGTGTCATCCTTTTTCTATTATGCATTAGAAGCCATTTTATATTAAGATTTGTGTTTATTTTTTGGGCAATTGTTTCTGGAATTTCATTCACTTGCCTCTTATCAACTAATTATTTACCAATTTGTTGCTTGTCAACGTGGGTGGTACGTAAGGCAAAACTTACTTATCCCAAGCAAGAACGCACCCTACGGCCTTGATAAGATTACTGCCTTTTCTTAGTATTAATGTTATACAGCACACAAATATCTGCCATCACTTATAACAGAGCTATACAGACATGTACATGTACTTAAATAACTACCTGAACCACTGTAATAAAACTGACCGGTCATTTACACATGTATACCTATTCACACATGTAATGCATCAATAACTTTACATTACGAACAGTGTATAGATAAATCAAGTACAGGTTGTTTGCAAAAATATCGTTCTCTTTTTTATTTATTTATAGGATTTTAATCTTAAAATGTTATTTTTTCCTTAAATAAACAGATTTTATCACTTTTTTCGACTGGAATTCATATATTTAAAACTTCCGTAAAGTGATGACATTATAATTGTACGGAAATTAAACATTTTATTTTTTCAAGAAAATATACCCTGGCCCACATAAAATAAGAATAACATCTTGATAGGAACAGATACAAATCAGTTTCTGCTGTAATAAATTAACTAATACATTGGTTTATCATTGACTCGAAATGATTTGGGTATTGTTCAAATACTTAATGAGAAATTTGCATTTAAAATGTAGGCTAGAAGCATATGATAGTGTCCGAAGTCCTTTATAATTCAGTGGCGTAGTGAGTCCAAAATGAAATTGTAGGCTACTGTCCTAGGAGGTTATGGCATGCTTCCCGAGGAAATGTCCACATTATAGATGCAAAATGATGCTTTTTTGGTTATATCAAGACTAAAAAAGTACGACAGTGTCAAAGGCGTAGCTGGACCAAAATTGAAGTGTAAGCCACTGTTCTGATGGGGGACTGGAGGATGTTTCCCCGGAAAGAAAATACATTCTAGATAAAACATGGTGCGTTTTGGCGAAATTCACAATTCAGGGGCGTTGCTAGGCCAAAATGTTCTAGGGTGTTTGGCGGTGGGGGTGCTCTCCCGGAAGATTTTAACATTCTAAATGCAAAATGCAAAATATGTTGCGTTCTGGCGAAATTCATAATTCAGAGGCGTAGCAAGGCCAAAATGGAAGTGTAGGCTACTGTCCTAGGAGGGTTTGAAAGCATGTTCCCTGTAAAATTCTTACAATCTAGTTACAAAATTATGCATTTTGGTGTATATCAGGACGTTAGAATTTTTCCTCATGAAGTTTTTTTTATTTGTAACATAAAATATCTTAACTGACCAAAATAACCTGCATTGTTTACCAATGGCACAGTGGCGTAGTGATAAGTTTTCACGCACGTTACTATGGGTTCGATTTCAAATTAGACTGTTTTCATTAATTCGATATAATGTCATTTTATCGATACTGTTTTTATTCTTTTTATACATTTCGTTTTTTGTTTAATATGTCAACACTTTTGGTAATAACTTGTAATTAGAAGAATGTCAAATACTTGTGTATTTCTTTCAATAAATGAACAATAAATCACGATAAGTGTAACAATTTTCCTGCATTCTAAATTTACAGCTGAAATTTAAAAAAAAAAAGATATGGTCAACTATGGATATGGAGATCCCCTGATAGTAATCTTAACAATTAATCCATGCATCACCTTTAAATTAGACTTAATAGTTATGTAAGCTACAGACTTATTCCGAAGTGTGTATAGTTATGTTAGCTACAGACTTATTCCGAAGTGTGTATTTTTTCTAAGTAAGATAATAGCAACACACATTCAAAATGGTATCGACATGATGTTAGAAATATCCAGATTTATTCCTCAATTAATTGACCACAGTTCCAAAAGTCAGATTTTAAAGATACTACAGAAATCACTATCACCTTTTGCGAAATTGAAATCTATGGCCTGACTTCGCTGATCAAAATTTGGGCAAATCGGGCCAGGCCAGGCAAGATATTAGAATTGTTATTAAAACAATCCTGTTTTGATGTATTCTAATGTTAATCTGTTCTTTTACTGTGCACACTTATAACAAAGATGACCTGTTCATGTAATAACAGTTATATATTAAAGTATTATGTATGTTTTTGGCTCTTTTTTTTTGTAATTTCAAAAGTAGTTGATTTTGTATCTGAGTTACACTTGAATCTATATGACATGTTTTAAGCTACTAGTACTTTTTGTACATCTGTTTTTAAGTTTACGTTTTATACTAGGAGAAATTCACTCTCTACCCTTGTCCTATAACTGTACCAATAAAAAGGTTAACGACTTTATGTGTTTCAACTCTTGTTGCCCTCTACAATATGAACAGCTGATAAACAGCTGACTGTTGTAACCTACATTTAACCCAAGGTTAAACCATTATCAGGTATGGAAAGCAATAGCTGTCTTAATGTCTTATAAGCTCAAATGTCATAATTCAATGCTGATACTTATTTATTTGGTTGTGTATATGCCTTTATACTGTGTGGTTATGTCATAACTTAAGTGAGCACTTCTTCACATTAAGTTGTATAAACATGACCCCAACTTTCATTTGATATTTATTCAGCACTGACAATATTCTTTTACATACATTTAAAATTGGTCCTCATGTGTGCTGCAGGGGGTCCTTGAAAGCAAGGGATGGGCTTTTGGGATGGGCTGGGCTCATGGACATGGGCTGAACCTCTTCCCCGCCACACCTCCACCCAACCCCCAATTTTCTCAGATTTGAAGGTGAAACAGTTCTCTAAAAATAAATGATACTTCTGGGAATTCATTACGAGGTGCCAATAAGATCTGGTCGGGAGTAACAAAATGGGTTAATGTCCTTTTTTAATAGGCAAATGCCAGTAATTACAATGAAAATGATATTTATTTATGATTGTTATTATATTTATCATTAACATTCTTTATCCAGTCATTAGTACACTTATTTGAACACTAATAGCTTTTATTATCACTGTTTGCAACAACGTTTTATCAAGTACTTGTTAAAGGCCTTGGATCGAAACGTTGTCGCAAGGACTGATAATCCAGTCGGAAATTGTTCGATAAAGAGGTACAAAAAGCAAAACGTAGATATTGGTGTCAACTACAAAATGAAATGTTGGAGCATGTGGAAAACGATCATAATAAATTCTAGAGAACAATAGGTAAAATTGGTGTTGCTAATTATAAAAAGCCTTCAATACCAATGGAAGTAGAAGATGAAAATCGTTCAACTTTGACAGATGTTAACTCTGGTTTACATGTTTGGAAAACAGGTTTTCCTAGTTTATATAACAAGTGAATGAAGTATTGCAATGCAATACAAAGTCCCCCACTGGAAGGCAACTAAATTTCTCTACTGCAGTATAACATAATGAACTGATATCTGTCAATAATGTATAAACAATATTGTACTATATATACAATATGTTATAACAAAACACTTGGATTAAAATTATATATCACCACTCAATATAAAAATATAAAGTAAAAAACACTCAATTTAAAGATGTATCCGCTTATCCACTTAATATAAATAAGAATCAACATTATATAAGGACATTTCAGCTTATAGGACAGCTATGGCTTTCCATAATCAGGGGTTTCTAAGGGGTGACTGATGTTAAGTTGTTGTTGTTGTTGTTGTTGTTGTTGTTGTCGTTTCAAAATAACTGACTGGAATAACATCCGCTGAGCTTCCTGTATCAACTTATAAATTTAATCGGGGTCTAGACAATAACAAATGCTTGCTATGGAGAAGACAATGAAAGTGTATTACCGTATCAACTACAAATGTATCCTGATCACTATTGTTTTCGTATTCCTCTTCTTTCATATTTAACTATTAATAATAAAATCCAACTCATATAGGAGAGATCGATAAGCACGAAATCAATATCAGCTGTGAGTACCACGTGATAAACATTTCTAGAAAGGTCGTACAATCTGCACTAACTAGTCCGACGCATAAACTAAAACGTCAGATAAAAAAGAAATGATTTAAAAAAAACGGGTGGAAATTGAGTTTTATGAAATTTGCATTTAAATACAAATTTTGAACATTTTTTTCTACACTCTATTTGTAAAATATAATAAAATAAACACAGACGAATACCTGATAATCTTGATCGTTTCCATCAGTAAATCGGTAAAAAAAACTGAAATCTTATGTATACGTAGACAATAGTAGTATGTATAGTAGTCGCAACTTGACCGGCGCGATGGTTGACCTTCAGCTGATTATTCATATCGATTATTTCATTGTAGAAATAAAGGGTGATTAGGGGAGCCATGTATATTTATATGGATTTAGTTTGTATACAGTGCACTATCAAAGTATGTATACTTACATTTGATCAGTTAAAACTTTCCAATACACTAATTTATAATTACACAAATTTATATTTCCACTTTCTCATGCAGCTCGTGTTTTACGTACACTCCTTTTCAATAATAGGTTGTGCTTCATTATGTATTATAATACAAAGGTCAACCATCGGGGTCAAGTTGCGTCCACTATAGCGCGTCAAATCGCCGACAGGTGTACCAGTCAATACTGTCCCCCGATTTTTTTTTTCTTTTTTTTTTTTTTTTCTTTTTTTTTTTGCAGGGTTATACATGCAAATGTGTAACATAACTAATTGATTTTCGAAAGTAAAATAAAATACGTCTGCAAAATAATTGACATCTCGTTTGCAAAATAAAGTTGTAGTTTGCAGTAAATAGTAAAAGCCCTTAGATTCTTCGGATAACAAATTATCTTTAGAATTAAAAACCGACTACCAGCCACACATAGCGAAATATTGAAAGTCGCATTTTTTTTTTTTAAATATATTTGTTAAGCGCATATCGACAATTTGTGCGCATATAACCAACGTACAAAAATTTTTTTTTTTTTTTTTTGGTAAATCACGCAGATTTTCAATATATTCACTATACCGACTTACAAAAGATACGCATATTACGCGAAATATATGATTTGTAAGTCAGTATATTTTTATGAAAATATAACCACGCATAGTTAGTGTTGACATTTAAATAAAATTTGTTTATTATCTAAAAAAAAAAGCTTCAACATGAGGCAGTAACATCTTATAACAAAACAGATATATATATATATCTGCACCCATGTACGACAGAAAGGGGCTTGTTTGTTATGGTCCGTTAGTAAGTACATTGGTATCACGTGTCACCATCATACATAACGCAGTCAATAATATACAATCAAGTTTATTAGAGATATACATTGATACACTACTGGATGCATATACCATTAAACATGGTTTAAAACCCTGTAAAATATCCATTAAAATAGGAAAGACCGTTAATTAACCCCATTATTCTTGCATCACTTTATTTAATAGGTTTCACAATATTAATGGGTTACATGTTAAAAAACATTAAAACACCCATTTTTGACCATGAATCATGCCATTAAAAATTTAGTTTGGTAGCTAGAAAAGTTAATGGCTTTGAAAAAATAGTGAAATTCTGTATATTTTGAATTTAACAGTTAGATTATTTATGGCCCTTTAATTTGATTTAATGTCCATTAAATGTTCAGGTTCTGTGCAATTTCATTTAAAAGTAAACTTAATGGCACTTAACAGCAATGTGATGCCCATTAAATCCTACAGTCTGTAAAATGTGATTCGTATATTTTCAGAAGCACAATTTTTTTTAATTATTTTGGTTTTTTGCTTGCACTCCCATTGAATGCTTATAATTCCAGTCCCATATTGTTCTAAAATGGACTTTAATCACAATAAATACATACTACGCACACGTCGTCTATAATATATCATGATGTTATATTTAGTTGCATTATAGTTATTTCCCCTTGATGCAGTTACGCCATTTTTTTCAAATGTTTGCCAAATTGTGTTCCTACAAAAATTCGGATTTATTTCAATGAAAGTCGGATGAAAACATATTAATTTATTTGATAACATCAGTCTACATTATTTTGGTAAGGGTAAATGCATATTGATGCATGCCATTTTTTTTGTTTTTTTTTTTTTTTTTTTTTTTTTTTTTTTTTGTTGTTGTTCCTGTCCAAATAATCAGCATTTGTATAAGAAAGTGGGTGGGGAAAGGAATTTACGTTATAAAATGTGATTCAGACAAGTTAAGATATTTAAATCTTCCAAGCCTTGAGTAGAAACTAAGGTTTATAGAGAAGTGAACAGCACACATGATTGTGAAGATTTACAGTCTGATTTAAATTCATTTTTGGGGCATGGACAGATCAATCGCTTCTTCGTTTCAATAAATCAAAACGCTTAATTGGGGGAGAGATACTT
Source organism: Mercenaria mercenaria (assembly GCF_021730395.1). Lineage (NCBI taxonomy): Eukaryota > Metazoa > Mollusca > Bivalvia > Venerida > Veneridae > Mercenaria > Mercenaria mercenaria. Next base: position 9,410,347 of record NC_069377.1, on the reverse strand, counting down.
GTGATGCAATCCCTCAAACATTTGCTCTTAGCTGTTTAAGTGCATGTACCTGAGCACAAAGAACTGAAGGAGAGCTAAATTGTGATCGCCCATTGTGTGCTGACAATGTCATGAACAGTTGCTTTTTGAATACATCTGACGCCTAATGTCTGTACCAATAAAACTTGGTCAGAATGTTTGTCAATATAAAAATGTTGAATAGTTAAAACTACCTACATGGTCACTTGATCTATTAAACCGGTACCTGTAAACCCTTCTCAGTACAACACAATACAATACAATATCCATCTATTTTCTCATTTCATATGAACATATGACAGAATGAGGATACAATATGACAGATGTTTGTACGAGGCTGTTACATGTGTTTACATTACAAAATAATGAGAGAAAAAGGAAGATTCAAATATTCTTCTAGCATTTTACAAAGCAGTACATACTGGTACTGATGATAAACCCTAACAGAAAATGAGGTTTTTTTACCTGTAACATTTTTATTTCTGCCAATTGTAATCAATGGTCGGTATCAAAATAAAGCTTAACCTTTGCTGAAAACTTTACATAATTTAAATTTATATTTAGTAAGCAAACTCACACGTAGTGAGGCCCTGAAAGGGGTATGTAAAATGGGGACTGTATGAACGTTGACTGAAGATAAATTCGAACACTTTGTCATTTACAAAATTTTCTTGGTATTATTATATTGAAACTTTCCCCAAAAAGCTGCAACAGTCATTCCTTATCAAGTGATGAAAACTTACCAAATGTCAGACCTTCATGTTTCGACAGTGAGCATGCGCAAAAAACAGCCTCTTCCCCAGTTATTTTGGATAAATATTTTTTATACAAATAAATGTAAGTCATTTATTTATACAGAATATTTACCAATTTTGTTTTTGTTTACACCAGTTGGTGTTGTAAGTGGAAACTATTAGATGGTGTGTTCAATTTTATTAAGGATAACATGGTGTAAAAGCCATATTTCATATCTTGTAACTGGATGGTACTATTTAAATGAAATTTGGTCACTTTAAAGACATTCAAAATTAAAAACGTTTCACCGAGAGATTTTTCGAATTTTATCATTTTTTGGGGAGATAATCGGTATTGAACTTAACATTGATGCCTATGGGAAATATATAATTTCTTTAATTACGAGAATCTGAGCTTGAGTTTCGAGAATTTTTTTCGGTAGAAAGCTGCATTATATGATTCTGATACAAATATCAAAAAGAAATCTGAATTCCCTGTAGGGAAAAGGATAAAATTATTTTTTTCTAGCTTTCAGGGAAGATAACTCATGAAAAACCAAAATTATCAAGGGAGGTAATCTAAAGGAATTTTTTTAGAACTTCTGTTACTATATAAGTTGTCAATATGCACCTTATTTCTATCGTTTGACATTTTCAAAGCTTACATTATGAAGTTGTATGTACGCTTTTGGTGAAATTGAGGCCTATTACGGGTAGTCATCCTTAATAACCGATTGCAATCGAATATTTCAAAGGTGGTCGACTTTATCATCTGTCCGGGTTTATCATCAGTACCAGTATGTATAGATACTATTACATGTGTAGTAATACGTAGTTTAAATCAATACGGCAAATATAAATATGAAGTTGATTGTCTTAAGATGTCTAATTCTGGTGGCAAATTTTCATGGCCCTTAATTTGATATACCATTAAAATATTACGAACCCATTAAAATTGAATCTGACATATTTAATGAGACCATTAATCATTTTTTAATAATTAACGGCTATTAACAGAGTATTAAAAAAATTAATGGTCCCATTAGTATTTACTAATTAATGTAGAATAAGGGGTACTTTTTAATGGCACATTAATTTCATACCAATTAAAAAATTTCGTGGAGTTTTAAGGAGCCAGTTAACTTATTTTAATGGTTTATTTTAAGCATCTTTTCATAGACATCAAAGTCATTTTAACAAGGCATATTTTACCAGGGTTTATTTTACCAGGGTTTAAATATACTTATTTCATGGCTTTTTAATATAGGGCATTAAAACTATGGTCATGAAAATCCCATTAAATTGTAAGAAGTAATGGGTGAATTTTAATGGTGACCTGTTAAAACTCTGTTAAAACGTTTGAAAAAATAAGGCAAATTTCATGACCCCTTTAATGGCATGTGCATCCAGTAGTGATAACACGTGTCAAAGGAAATTTCCCGCGCGCTCGCCGAATTTCAGTCTCGTATTAAACTTGTTTGTGCGAACGTTTTATATATATATATATATATATACATATATATATATATATATATATATATATATATATATATATATATATATATATATATATATATATATATATATATATATATATATATATGTATGTTATATTTTATTGAAATCTGTCAAAGAACTTTCAAAACTACCTTTAGTTTAAAAAATACAGGTGGATTCAGTTAAAACATGTGATCCCTCCTCAAGTCTGAAACCCTGTGAATCCGGGACGACACGGGTGTAAGCTCCCCCGCTTTAATAGTTTCAATAAAAATGCCCATGTCGTCCCTACTGCACTGGCCTTAATATATGTCTAACCAAGAAGCTTAGTAAAATCTTTAACTTACAATGAGATGAAAACATCTCGGGATCTGAAAACTGTTTTGCCCGCCTGCTAAGCTCGGTAGGGAGAACGTCCGTTTAAGGATCGCGGGGTCGCTAGTTCGATCACCGGGCGGGGTGTATGTTCTCTGTGACGATTTGATAAAAGACATTGTATCTGAAATCATTCGTCCTCTACCTCTATATATTCATGTGGGGAAGTTGGCATTTACTTGCGGAGAACAGGTTTGTACTGGTACAGAATCCAGGAACACCGGTTAGGTTTACTTCCCGCCGTTACATAACTGAAATACTGTTGAAAAAAAAACAGCGTTAAACCCAAAACAAAAACAAAAAAGAAAAAACGAAAACTGTTCGAGGAAAAATTACGTATAGTAACTTTACATACACACCGTGAGACATCATATTTTATGTTCATTTCTTTTAAGTTCATACAAAGAGCTATAAAATACATATTTTTATAGCTCTTTGGTTCATAATGACGTGAAAACGAGGATTTAGCGTACATGTTTCCTCATATTCTCCAATAAGGTCGATAAGGATCAAGACAGTGCACCATAAAATGTCAGTATTGCGATGTTGTTAGGGATTTATGACCGGTATAAGGTAATACTGTTTGATTTAAGAAAATAATTGGTGCAGATCGCGAGAAAATGGTTCTTTCTTCGTGGATATGCTATATATTTCATCGTCTTCATCCTTTTATACAGCGAGCAGATTTTGATCGGAACATACCTAAGGTTTTTTTTACATATTTTGGCGGTGGCGGCAAATGTCAGACATTAAAAAGCAGCCACTCTGCGACAGTAAGCTTGTCTGCTGTACTGCCATAAACTCTCAGTTAAATTAACAGAAAATGATGTCCTATGTGCAAAGTTTCATTGCAGTGATATTTCAGAGCATTCATTCTGTTTGTGAACTTAAACGCTGGTTAGAAGACAGCTTTGACGTAATTAATTGCTAAAATTAGAAATGAGGTACTAACGAAACAAATAAAAAAAGCAAAAGCGGACTATAAACTAAATCTTATAAACAGGATTAATGATAATTCATTAACTGTCAAGGAGTGGTTTAAAACTGCAAAAAAAAATATAACTAAAAACCAGAAAAACACTGATACTATCCCAACATTAATAACCCGAGATCTGACTGCCTCAACAAATACAGAAAAGGCGGATATTTTAAACAATTATTTCTGTAGTCAGTCAAATATAGATGATACTAACAAGGTAGTAATGGATTAATCAATTAATAATTCCATTAATCAAATGGACTCATCCAAAGCGTCTGGCACTGACCAGATAAGCCCAAAACTGTTAAAATAGGCATCCGTGGAACTTTCAAGTCCTCTTTCGCAATATTTCAACATTCTTTTAGCGGAATCTTTCTTCCCAGATGAATGGAAAAAGGCAAATGTTACGCCAATTTTTAAAAAATCAGATCCCTCTAATCCTGGAAATTATCGACCTGTATCTCTATTAAGTTGTGTGGGTAAATTAATGGAACGTTGTACATAAGCGTGTTTATAATCATTTGATAAATCAAAATCTACTTAGCCCATTTCAGTCCGGATGCATTCGTGGAGATTCTTCAACAAATCAGTTAGTTTATATCTATAATGATATTTGCAAGGCTCTTGATGATGGCAAGGAGATACGAGTAGTTTTCTGCGATATTTCAAAAGCGTTTGACCGTGTTTGGCACCGTGGATTAATACATAAATTATCGTCTTTTGGAATAAGGGATTCCCTTTTATAGTGGTTTACATCATATTTAGAAAACAGAAAACAACGCGTAGTCTTAAAAAACTCAAATTCAAAATGGAGGAACGTAATGGCCGGGGTGCCACAGAGCTCGATCCTCGGGCCTCTTCTTTTTCTTATTTATATAAACGACATTGTGAAAGATATTAAATCAAACATTCGATTGTTCGCCGATGACACAAGCTTGTATCTAATAGTTGACGATCCAAAAGACGCCGCATCTCAACTCTCCTCTGACCTCGGTAAAATACATCATTTGGGCAAAAACTTGGCTAGTTGATTTTAATCCTAATAAACCGGAAACTCTTCTCATTTCTAGAAAGTATAACAAACCTCACCATCCGAACTTATTCATGAACAATATTCTTATAAAAACAGTAGAAGAACAAAAACACTTAGGAGTCATATTTTCAAGTGATGGTAAATGGCGCCCTCATATTTCATCCGTTATTTATCGTGCATGGCAGAGAATAGGAGTACTAAGGTCGATGAAATTTATTATCAACAGACAATCGCTCGAACGCCTTTATATATCTTTTATAAGACCACTTCTCGAGTACAGTGATGTCCTTTGGGACAACTGTACTGAAGAACTTAAACGCGAACTAGAAGCGATACAAACTGAAGCAGCGAGAGTTATTACCGGCGCGACGAAGTTCTGCAGTATTAACAACCTGTATACCGACTTAAAGTGGGAAACACTATCTAACAGAAGAAAGAAACATAAACTTATTCTACATAGAATAGATATCAATTAAGAAATAACACGAATATTCCCTTATTAAGCTGTCGTACACAATTATACAAAGATTCTTTTATTCCATCCGTGATTCGTGAATGGAACGCGTTGTCCGAAGAAATCAAAGCAAGTCCTTCGTTAGAAATATTTAAGAGACGCTTAAACAGCAACGTAACCAAACCCCCGCCGCATTACCTTTCAGGAAGTAGGATTGGTCAAGTACTACATACTCGTCTCCGTCTAGGCTGCAGTTCCCTAAATTATGACCTTTTTCGTAAATCAATTTCAAATAGTCCTTACTGTATATGCGGTGAACCAGAAATAACAAATCACTACCTTTTATCATGCCCGATTTATATACCACAAAGACAATTGCTCCTAAATGAATTACCTTGTGCACCTACTATTGGTAACTTACTGTTTGGTAACGAACACTTAACAACGACTCAAAATATATCGGTCTTTACTAAAGTGCAACAATACATCGTTGCCTCGAAGCGATTCTCCACGTGACCGGCATACCGGTGCGTGCGGATGACCATTGGCACGGACTGGCCGCATGCAGCACATCCTTAGTACCAAGCAGCATTTCTCAACTATTTTCACAATGTTCATACTTTACTAACTAAAAAACTATAAAAGGAGTTTAAACTAACAAATAAATAGACAAACCCCATACTCTTTTATACTCTCTCCTTACAACATGTTTTACTGTCGAAGAAATAGATTAATATAAGTTTTCGCTGAAAGCTTGTTTTCAGATCCTTTACATCATTTTGATTGTAAATGTTACTGTATATATTTATGTACATGATATATCTAATAAATACTGTTTAAACTAAAATGTTTCCTCTGTTTGTAATTTGTTGTCTATAATTATTTTCTATAATATGGTTAAAGAAAGAAGACAACTCAAGTTTGCAACGCGTTTCGTATTACGATATTTCTTCAGGCAAACATACAATGTATCAATGTGTTCAAACATTATGTATGACGTCATGACGTCAGTTAACATAACATCATAACATCAAAGTATGACGTTACGTTTGGCGCACTATTTAAATTATATAAAGTCCAGAAAAAAGCAACAGAACCTATAGTTTAAAGAACAATATTAATGTAAATAAGAACCATATAGAATCAATAGCTTCATGCATTTAATTAATTTTAAAAAAAAACAACACTTCTTTTGAAAGGCGTAAATGTAATTAAAAGGATATTTAGTTTAATATCAGAATGTGATGTGATATACCAGAAATGAGGCAAAAAAATCAATTTCTAATAATAATGAATTGAAAAAAAGATAAATAGATAATTAGATAATAAAAATTATTTTTCCTTTAAAATAATTCAATTCATTTTTCGGAGAAATTGTCATCTGTCTTGATATGACGAACATTATCGGTTGCTATGCATTTGGTGATTCTCGAGCTTTATCGTTTCATTCGCTGTCTCACGTTGGTTCCCGCTCTGCTGTTTACGAACCGGCTAAAGTTGCTACAGTATATAAGCACATAAATCCCGTGCACTTTTCAGTCAGATATCGACGCGTCTCTCAACACAAGAAAACTTTAGACAACTATACTTATTTGGTCGTAGATCTATTCTGTACAGAATTTTATTTTGAAATTTTGTCTTGATAATGCCACGTGGTCGAGGTCGCCGAAGGCATCAGCATGCAGCCGGGAGAAGCCAGCAAAGAAATGTTGCGGGCCAGGACAGGCAACTACGAGAAATGAATCCCCAGGGGCGTAGAAATAGGGGCGCAGACGTGCAGCTGGACGAAAATCAGCGAAATCCGCCACTTCCGAGGCAGGAGCGGGACCAACAACCAGTCGCCGTGCAGAACGCACCGGCACAGCGTGACGCCGGAAATGAGCAGGAAGGCAGGCAAACCAGGGGGCGAAAGCGCATGGCCGACAACCTTGAGGAATTGGTAGACGAAAGCCTGTTGCAGTCTGACGCAGGTAAGTCAGATTTTATCGACTTTAAACAAATTATGAATGCTTCGGGTATAATTCCGCAAACAGGCAGTTTACAATGTTATAATAGTAATTTAGCGACGGGGTGTGGCGTCACTAACCAGAATGCAAATCTATCAGTTCTACCCTCTCAGGTTAGTGATTTATCGGCGGCAAGGTCGAATGGCCACGTGGCAAGCAATTTTAATTCGGCGCCTATTATGCGTCTAGCAGACGATGATTTAGCCGCTCATGTATCTACCTCGCTCAAGCAGCAAATATGCAGGGGCGAATATGTGAATTTAGCGCTATTGCTGAAGAGGGTGGTAGAATTGGGCACCGTGTAAAATATGGAGTGGAGTCATGGAGTGGAGTGGTGGAGTGGAGTCTGGAGTCGATTTTGGAGTCAAATTTGGAGTCGCTTTTGGAGTCATTTTTGGAGTCAAATTTGGAGTGGAGTCAAAGTTGGAGTCTAATTTGATGTCATGAGTTTTAGAGTCAAAATTTAATAAAACCTAAACATTCATTAAAAGATCCTACGTTTATATGTCACCTCCAAATAATTATTCACATACAATATTTCACACTTACATTTACTAGTAAACTGTTGAAATCATACTCCTCTAGAAATAACAATAACAGTTACTGATGTTTGTCAAATGACCTTTATCAGATTGATAAGAATAACTTGTCATTACATTGGATTGTTAATTACAACAAATCACTCTCTACTTTATGACAGATTTCTACAATTCTGCTGGAGAAGGTACCAGTACAGCACCTCAGCATGATATCTCATTCTTATCAGGACTTGACCCCTAGTTTCTTCATGGTTTGTTATTTATGATGTTGGGCCAGATGTTGCCGGAAGATTACTCAGAGAGAATTGATAAACATTTCAAACTTGAAATGTTAAATAATGAGAAAGTATTGTTTTAAAATTTTAAAATGAATCAGAAAAATGAAAACAAGAAAAACAACTTAGGTAATTAAATATTGACTATCTACTACAAACGGCATAATATAATAAGACACATAATAAGACATGATAATACTTGATGAAATTAATGAAGGATAGAATACTGTGTGTTATGCATATGTTTATAATAGACAATTGTACAATTCACAAAAAAAGTACATTTGCACTAGTCTGGTTCTTGATTCGTCTTTACATTCCATACAAAATTTGCTTTCAAACCATATTCGAGTAAGACAAATTGTTAAAGAACTATATGAATTCTGATCGACTTGATGCCTGTACAGGCCATTGTCGCATACAAGAGCTCTACCACGGTTCTAGGGTACCATGTCGAACATCAGATGAATGAGAATAGTGCAGGCTGATTTAGTTCTATGCAAATGCAGTAAACTATGTAGGTTTTCTCATGGTGTGGCTCAACTATGAATAAAGGCAAAACATCTGCATTTTTTAAGATTTGCATTTTGTAAATTTTAAGTTCAGACTGTTAAATAGTAAACAGGTAAATAGGTCTGACTTCTGCGAACAATGCAAACCCATGACCAGCCATGGTCTTTGCTGGTCAATATTCAAAATTTGTAAATGATACCTATATTAAACAGGACCTTATTCATAGTACGCAGGGATGGTGATGGGGGTACGGGGATATCCTCCCCAAGATTTTTTTTAAAATAAGAACAGCAAATGGTGCATTTTGGGTATATTTGAAGTAAGTACAGTGAACGTAAACCTTGTTCTCTTTTTGTTTTGCTTTTAATATACAATGTATTTCATACAAAATGTATTATTTTAGTAGACCTACATGCAGGTGAAAAAATAAGCAGCAGTCTGCAAGTAAACTAAAGAGACATTTTTATTACAGATATTTTTCAGTACATACAATAGGATCGAGCCAATATTCACCCTAAAACAGAGCAAATCACATATCCCTTTTCTATACAAACTGACCGATCATTTATGCAAAGTAAATGGCCAAATCTCTAAAAACATTGGTTTAAAAAAACGCAGGCTTTTGTTGTAACTTTAAAATAAATCAACAAAGACATATTAAGGGGCGATATCGAAAAATGTTCTAAGCGTTTATTTAGAATTATTGCTATTACGTTCCCTTTCACGTTAGGCCTGCAATAACCCTCGGTTGTTTTCAGTAGTTTGGAAACTTCTATGCATTATTTAATGGTTTGATCAGATTTCTACAGACATATTTATGAAAAAAATGCTAAAGACCGAACAAGATTTGTAGAGAGGCTGATATTTTTTAATTCTTTCTTCGTGAAATAAATGCTACTTGAAATCATAATATCCAAAGTGTTTCAGTGACTTTAATACCCTTGGTAAACCGTAATATTACATGACTATTGTCTTAAAACACAGGCTCTAACAGAAATTTTATAACTAGGAAAACCGTGATGAAAACAGTTATAACCAGTGTTGTTGTGTTTTCTTCGACCGTAAAATTAAGGAATTCCATTCCTAAATTCACCACAAAAATGACAATAATAATTAATATAGACCAAACACTTCAGTAACATTAAGCATCAATTAGACTCCACTCACAAAATCCTTTAACATTTAAAAAAAATCCTGCTTGAGAGGCCGCATAAAATTAGAGACCATTTGTCTTAAGGCCCATTTTATCAATTAAGACTGTTTCATTAAGAGATAATTTCATATATTTAGTGACTACAGGCCTGAGAGAAATTACCCCATGCCTCCAATCCAAAAATAGCTCCAAAAAAGACTCTACTCCAAATTGACTCCAAAATCGACTCCACATTTGACTCCAAAAAAAAAGACTCCACTCCAAATTTGACTCCAAAATCGACTCCAAAACTGACTCCAAATCTGACTCCAAAAAAGACTCCTATCCAAATCTGACTCCAAAATAGACTCCAAATTTGACTCCAAAAAAGACTCCACTCCAAAATCGACTCCCTTGATTCCAAAAAAGACTCCACTCCAAAATCGACTCCCTTGATTCCAAAAAAGACTCAACTCCAAATTTGACTCCAGAATTGACTCCAAAATTGACTCCAAAAAAGACTCCACTCCAAAATAGACTCCAAATTTGACTCCAAAAAAGACTCCACTCCAACATCGACTCAAAATTTGACTCCACTCCAAGTTTGACTCCAAAATCGACTCCAAAACTGACTCCAAATCTGACTCCAAAAAAGACTCCACTCCAAATTTGACTCCAAAATAGACGCCAAATTTGACTCCAAAAAAGACTCCACTCCAAAATCGACTCCAAATTTGACTCCAAAAAAAAAGACTCCACTCCAAATTTGACTCCAGAATTGACTCCAAAATTGACTCCAAAATCGACTCCAGACTCCACTCCACGACTCCACTCCATATTTTACACGGTGCCGTAGAATTGTCAGAATTTTGTAGAGGTTCTGCGTTTGGATTAGACGCCGATTTTCATATTGTGTTGACTCCTAAAGTGTGCAAAGATCAAATAACCTGTATTGAAAAGTGGACCAACGCATTCATTTTTTACTCTTCCGTATATTTGTCTAACCATGTCGATAAAGTGTATGAAATATTACACTATATGTATAATATTCGGGAGTGTGCTTTGCGTCAAGGGGGTTCGCTTGGAGAACTTACGATAAGCAGTTTCGTTTGCGCCAGGCTATATCCCCTGCACCATGGTCAAAAATCAACAACGATTTATGGTGGCGTTGTATGATGCAAGTGAAATCATCTCCAAAAGTTCAATCAGTTGCAAAATCGAGATATTCGTGTTTGGATTTTAATAATGGAAGATGTACTTGGCCCAATTGTAGGTTCCCACATATATGCACGGAATGCAATGGGCCTCATCCAGAGATTACTTGTCCCACTCCTGTATCTGCTGGTAATATACAAACAGGTCAAACACCGGCCTTTCAGAGATCATCTCGAGGCAGACATTTTCGAGGCCCCTACAGAGGGCGTGGTTTCAATAGAGGCCAAATCGGTAAATAAATTAAGGGCGCAGTATAACACGCAGGAGTCTTGCAACCTCGACACTCTTAGTCTGGCTTATTCCCCAATAAAACTGGCAATGTTGGAATACTATCTACAATTTTATAATTATACTGAGGCGGCATTCCTATTAAATGGTTTTAAGTATGGTTTTCCGATCCAGTATCCGGGTCCACGTTTCCCACGTGATTCTAATAATCTCCGTTCCACTTTACTTAATCAAGAGATAATTCAGAGTCAAATAAAGAAAGAAACAGAGGCAGGTAGAGTAGCTGGTCCTTTCACTGAACGCCCACTTCCAAGTTTAATTGTCTCCCTTGTTGGCTTGGTCGAAAAGAAAACCCCTGGAGAGTACAGAATGATCCATCATCTTTCATATCCGCCAGGCGAATCCGTCAATGATTATATAGACCCAGCTTTGTGTACAGTACAGTATACCAGTTTTGATGAGGCCGTAAAAATGATTCAAGATTTGGGGCATCACTGTAAACTTTTTAAGTCTGATATAAAAAAAATGCATATCGTTTGATACCCATAACACCTTCGGATTTTGAGCTACTTGGATTTTGCTTCAATGATAAATTCTATTTTGATAAAGCACTCCAATTTGGGGCTTCTATTAGTTGTATTACTTTTGAACGTTTTGCCAGATTTCTAGAATTTTGTGTTAGGTTAAATCCTAATTCTGGCAAATTATTACACTACTTCGATGATTTTCTGGGCGGGGACAAAACGACGGAATTGTGTAACAGGTCATTAAATGTTTTTCGAGATACAATGTCCGAAATTGGTGTTTCTCTCGCCGAAGATAAAACAGAAGGTCCAACAGAATGCCTGATATTCCTTGGCCTTGAGCTTGATTCAAACCATATGTTAGTCAGGATTCCTAATTCAAAAATGCAAGAGATAATTCAAAAAATAAAGGACATGTTGGCATGTCCAAAAACTACTTTTAAAAAAAAACGCAGTCTTTGATTGGTTCGCTGAACTGTTGTCGTGCAATTGTGGTAGGGAGGCCGTTTTCGCGTCGTTTGATTAACTCCGTTTGTGGACTGACTAAACCCTTCCATCATATCAGGCTAAAGAAAGAAATTCATTTGGATCTGTCCATGTGGTTGGTATTTCTAAAAAAAATTTAATGATATTTCGGTTTTTCATGACCGTTTTTGGGTCTCGAACGGGGACGTCCAACTGTTCACTATTTTCAAGTCACTGGTGACATGTTAAGTGGCCAACGTCGTGGCACAATTCGGATATCACTTCAGATATCACTGTGTTAGAACTCTTCCCAATCTTAGTTGCATTGTTTATTTGTGGCAAAGATTTAGTGAATAAGAAGATCAGGTTCAATTGCGATAATATGGCAGTAGTTCACATTTTGAACAAGTCAACATCAAATTCGAAAGCAGTAATGTGTCTAGTAAGATAGCTAACCCTACGTTGTCTTAAACTTAACATCGTAGTTAAAGCAAATCACGTACCGGGCAGAAAAAACGAGATTTGTGATGATTTATCTTGTTTTCAGTTGGACAGGTTCAGAAAATTGGCTCCAGAGGCGAGCTCCAACCCATGTCAGGTCCCAGAATTCCTTTGGAACGTCTTCAGTCTAGAGCTGAACAACTGTTACGATCAGGAATAGCAGCGAACTCCCATTCAACATACATAACTAGTGTTAATGTGTTTGAAAGTTTCAGACTGTCGCATAATCTCCCAAATCAATGGCCGATACCAAATCAACATGTTATCTTATTCATGGCGTTTTGCTTTGAGAAGGGTCGTTCACCTAAGACTATTACAACTAATGTAGCTGGAATAAACTATTATCATAAACTCAGGGGATTTCATGAGATATCTAAGGTTTTCATTATAAGTAAACTGTTAGAAGGCTGCTGTAGAAGCCGTACTAGCCAGGATAATCGGGCTCCACTGACTAAACAGGTTTTAGAGGCGGTATGCGACTGTCTTCCACAGTTTTGTTATGACATTTACGAGAGTAAATTATTCACGTCATTATTCACATTGGCTTACTTCGGTTTGTTCCGGGTCAGTGAACTTGTAGCGCCGTCCAAATTTCAAGTAGAAAGCGCGATCCACGTGTCTGATTTCTCATTTACTTATTGCAATAGGTACGCAGAAATTCAGCTTCGTCGTTTTAAAACGAATCAAAGAGGGCCGCTATTCATGTTAAAACTACCAAGAGAAGAGGGTAGATTTTGTCCTGTCCGCACATTAACGGAATTCTTATCCTGCAGGCCATGTATTCAAGGTCCTCTGTTTTGTCATAAAGATGGCGCACCCGTCACAAGAACGCAATTTTCTGCTGTATTAACGAAATGTATCAGTGGGTCCCGATTTTCCGATGCTCGATACAAGTCACGTAGTTTTAGAATTGGCAGGGCTAAGATTTAGCCATTCACGGTTATCCTTCATCGGTAATAATGAAACTTGGAAGGTGGAATTCTGAATCTTTTTGACTATATATTCGTCAATAATTAGTCTCGAAAGGCTTAAAGGCTCGGTTAAAAATAAAATTTTGTGTAAAGTATCGGAAGTAGAATTTTTAAAAAGAAACTGATATATTTAAGCTCATAACAATGAATGGGACAGCCATTTATAAACAAACTCTTAAACGTTTCATTAATGCCAGGGAAGGTAAATGCAATTTGGTGTGTAAAGTAATTCGAATTTGTATTTGTTTAGATGTTTGGGTCCTGTGCGACTCTATTCCGTATTGGACAGGCAAGCGTGAGAAGGACACTGGCAAACCAAATCTTCGCCTGAGGGACATAATAATAACATAGTGGGGTATACGTGGTCTACGATGGACGTCCTTTCACCACTCCATTCAACAGCAGGTGCTGTTTTCTTCATCTCCTAAGATAATTATTTTAAACTTAGGTGGCATGATTTTGTTGATTTGTCAATATTAGAGCTGAAAGATATCATTCGGACGGAAGTGACGTATCTTCGTTACGCATTCCCAGGCACTGTTATTATATGGGTGGATATTTTGCAACGGCAGGTCTGGGCTAGAGCATCAGGCACATGGCTATCAGTAGACAATAAACGTGAACGGGTGAACAGAATAGGTTCTCAGCTGGTCGCTTCGTCAGGCAGAAGTGATGCCGTCAGACCAGATATCGATGCGAAAACGGCATGTTTTCGTTCTGACGGTGTTCACCTGAACGATGTTGGACTTGAGTTTTATTTAGATAATATCAGGGATTCGATTATTAAAAACAGCCCCGCTGCTCGATAAGAATTTGGGATAAAAATTAGGCAATTTATTGTGGCAATGAAATTTTATCGACCGAGAGGTGATCAGGCGTGTCTGTATTTTCTAAATTTTAAATCTGATTAGGGTCTTACTTCTCGTGACAGGGCAGCCGTCAGAGTAGGCTGACCTTTGATCAGAACACTAATTGGGAGATGTATCATATACTATTTGCACAGGAGTATTGCGTCATTGGTTTTGCCCTTAGTACTTGGTAATTCCAATATTGCGTTGCAGTGCTGGCTTTGCCGTACAGTGGTGCGGGTTGAGGTTTTTATCCATGCGCTGAGGTTAGCCAGCGATGGATGGAATCTTTAATTCGACAGTCATTTGCGGTAATCTGGACCGTTTAACACTGCGTTATTGCGTTTGCGTTTGCGTTGCGTTAGTATGATACTTTTGCGGGTTTAGTACCAGGAACGGATACAAATTTATTCATCATTGGCGTCTACAACACGTCTGTGCTCCTTTCGGTCAATCACATGCGCAGTGGCTATCCAGCGATATTTCTCTGTAAATTTTTTGAGCGGCCAATTCATTCCAACCTTAGTTTAATTACTGTTCGTTGATAGTGTACGTTAAAGTTAGTCGTGTGATATTATGCAGTGCATTATATACATCTCGTTGTATTATGATTATGATACAGAACTATATATTATAGAAATAAATATGTGTAAATTGCACGGGATTTATTTGTCTTTTATTTCGAGTAATAAAATAAATAACTAGATAGATAAATATACAGATAAAAATTAAAAAGATAAATGATCTTTGGTTTTGGTCATTCTAGACATATTTGTATAATAGGGTTGAGGGCATACAACCAGTTGTAGATGTTATCTGTTATATATACATGTAGTCAGATGTGCCCTTTATCACCAAACTGTTTTTTTTTTTTGTTGTTTTTTTTTTCACAAAACTTTTTAGATGTGAAGCTGGTGGTACAGAAAGTCACTGAAGCTCTAGCCAAGGTGCGTGGAGAAGCAGACAGCTCAGTGAACGTTCAAATCTTTCCAACAACAGGATTAAAGAATTTTCCAATCGGTGATCTGCCAAAAGGGTTTTGTTATGGTACTATATATGAGTATATCATAACAACTGCAAACACAATAAAAATCAGTCAGTCCGATAGTGGCAGTGACAGTGACGATGGAATAAAACCATTTCAACACATCTAAACCAATGTTGAAAAGCAGATAGTATTTCATAAGCGGACACGTAAAGAATGTGAAAAAATAGGGTAAATCCAATTTATTAAATGCAATATAATGGCTTCCTATTCTGTAAAAGCAAATTATAATATCTGTGTTATGTTGATGTCAACACCCAGAAAGGTTATGGATGCGGCATATGATTGTAAAGCCTCATCTATGGGTAGATGTAATCACTTTGCTCCATAATTACTTTATTAGTTGGAAGATTGGATAATGAAATTTGGAAGTAAACTTTGAACGTGGAATACTGGTCGAAACAAAAGCGTGACCCACAACCATGTAAAAGTGCTGACTACAACAAAAAAAATTCAAAAACTGACCGAATTATAAACATTGATCCGAAATCAGAAAGTGTTGATGAAAAAAAAACATCTGTGGACAATTTCATAGCAAGTCTACAAAACAGCAGCTCTGTACGTATGATGCAGCAGGTACTCAAGATAAAGTACAGTCACTTTGATGCAGACAAATTAAAACTGAAACAAATGATAGACCTTGCTATCAAATCATTCAAATCAACTTGTACAGAAACAAAACCCTATGAAGTTCCCAACATCCGTGAGCGGACGAAGCCTGAACAGCATACAAACAGAGGCCAAAGAATTACAGCATCGACTGCTAAGGAAGTTGTTTCAACAAGACTCAAATAGGTAAATATCACTGTTATGAGACTGTTATGGGGAAAGACCGTATCTGATATTTAAAGCGTTACGGAAAAAAAAATCATGAAAACGAGGCATTTGATGCATACTGTAAAGAAATGAACGATTCATAAAAAAAATGAAAAATCAGGGCTCTGGATCAAACCGCAATTTTTGAATAAGGATGCAGTCCTGATGGACTTATATACAGTATTGACGGGAATCTTGTTGGTGTAGTGGAAATCAAATGCCTTCTAGTGCTAGAGAAGT